>NC_050532.1:2148007-2181519 GCF_002922805.2 Oryzias melastigma | reverse complement strand
GGTGGTTTTTTTTTTCTTTTTTGTTCAAGATTTGGAAAAAAAATGACCCCTCAGTGGTGTCAAAGTAAAGTTTTGAAAATGTTATTATTAAAAAAAATAAGGCCATCTTTTTAGTTTTTTTTATCTTTTAATGCTTCACAATGTCACAAACTTAAATAGAATACCTCAAAAAGAGGCTTTTAACAGCAATCATAGGTTAAAAATCACTGCGATTGAAATCAATTAATTATTTACATGTCAGAATTCATTAATCGCACCAAAAAATTAATCAGATGCAAGCACTAATTATAACTTTGATAACTTTAACATTTTTTTTACCTCTAGTGTCTGCCTGTTATTTGCATTTTTGAAGCAAGAGGCAGTTTAAAAGCTGTAAAAGCTGATTTTTTATTTATTTTTTTTTTGTTTTGTTTTACTCTTGAAAGACATGAATGACTATAGCAGCTCTGAAAACCTGCAAGTTATAGTTTTTTTTGTTTGTTTGCAGACTAAAAAAAGAAAAGCGTGATTCTTTTATTCCTGCATATTCAAAATTCACACAAGTGTTTACCCTTTCTTGGCTCTTTCAGTGTGATCGTGTCACAGTGGACAAGCATGCTCAGCATTGTTGCAGTTCACCTGAGGCAGATGGGCTTGACATTCGGAGTAATCGATGGATCTGTCAACCCGAAACGCCGCATGGATCTGGTGGAGGATTTCAACACAAACCCTAAAGGGCCTCAAGTACGTCTCTCACTTATCAGCTATTGGAAATGGGGATAAAATATTCCTTACATTTATGTTTTTTTCTCTTTGTTGAAGGTGATGCTGGTTTCTCTTTGTGCTGGAGGCGTGGGACTCAACTTGGTTGGAGGAAATCACCTCTTTCTCATTGATATGCACTGGTGAGACTCCCAAGAGCTGAAGCCTCCTCTGCTTCTGAGTGGAGATTTTCCACTTTAACTATTAAAGCTAATGGTTAAAATAACATGTGTTATATTTATCAAGCTATAACTCCAAATGACATTTACCTTTTGAATATTCTAACAGGAACCCTGCTCTAGAGGATCAGGCTTGTGATCGGATCTATAGAGTTGGACAAAGCAGAGATGTCACCATTCACAGGTAACTCACCTGTAGACACTGTTCCATCACCACAAGGACTAGGATTTCCTGTAATGAAGGGGGCTGGATTAAAAAACATCTGTAGTTTTACTTTTAAAGTCCCACTCCAATCCTTTTTTTCCTTATTGTCAAATCGTTCCCAGTGGCCTTCTAATTACATAATCATGCCGTTTTTAGCCAAAATGAAAGAAAATGTATTTGTTTTTTAAGGCATAATTTCTTCAAACTGGCAGCAGTTCATTAGAAATTCACCTCTGAGTTGAGGGCGTGACCATTGGTGCGGAGTAACTCCGCCTTCCTTCCCTATTAAGAGTTTGAAGCTGGATGCTTTGTCTGCTCCGGATTTACAACAATTTGAATAAAGAAATACTCAGAGAGGCAATTTTGACTTTCATTTTTGTAATATATGACATCCATTATCAGAAAAACGCCCCAAGATCATGTTAAAAAACTTAACATTGAAGTGGTTCTTTTTTAATCATTGATAAGTCTAGTCATCAATTGATTTTAATTTATAATGATGTCTTGTATTTTCACAAAAAATGCTTTTAGTTATTACTAAAAAAAACACACAGTTTTAGCACTTCCATGCCTACAATTTTCAGCCTAAATCACTACACATCTTTTTTAATAACACAAAATGCTTTTGAATAGAAATAAATACAAAACTGATGATGCATCGAACTGTGGTTCAAATCAATTTGTAACATTTGAATTGAAAATTGAATAAATTATTATTGTATAGTATTTTGACAGTCCTACCAGTGTAGTTGTGAGGTGTTGCTTAGTGCCATGATAGGTCATATAGTCAGGGGCGCTGCTAGGGATTTTGGGCCCACGAATATAATTTGTATAGGGCCCCCCAAACACAGTGGCAAAATTGCATAAGGGGACTCTGTGGGCCCCTAGAATCAGCCACTTTTACCCCCCTTTTCGGTGCCCCTGCATATAGTCAAGATCATCTTGAGTACAAGATTTAGATGAAAATGTCACCAATTTCTTAAAATAACATTTTTTTGTTATTAGTTTGTCAATGAATATTTAAAGACCCACTGATGAAAATTGTGTTTTTGGTTATTTAACATCTAATTGTGGCATTTTCTGATGGAGGACATGTATAAAGTTTTTCAAGCTTGAAATTGCATTTCTGAGTATTTTCTTCATTCAAATTATTGTTAATCGGAAGCAGATGGAAAAATGCTTTTTGAAAAATGGCATACTAGTAGAAGATATCCTCGGCAGGTCACAAGCTCGCTGCTCTGCTCCATTCTGATACGTCAAATAGATCCATGTACGTCTTTGTTTCCCCTCATCTGAGCTGACATCTGCCCCGGTAAAGTTAGGTTGGTGGTGTGAGGGGCTGTAAGCTAGCAGGAGAGGGTATTAACAGATGGATGACAGGAAGTAAGGGTAGGCTTACTCTGCGCCACATCTCAGAGGTGATCTTCTAATGAACTCCTGCTGCTCTGCAGAGACTATATCCTAGAAAACATTTTTTATTTAAGCTTAAAATAATTAAAAGATCACTGGGAACGACTTTACACTAGATCAAAAGATGATTGGAGTGGGACTTTCACTGATTTAACATTGAAAATATATTTCTTAACATAAAATGAAAACTTTGGATTTTTTTTATTTATTTTTTTTTGTATGCCATCAGGTTTGTTTGTGAAGGCACAGTGGAGGAGAAGATTTCCATCCTGCAAACAAGAAAGAAGGAGCTTGCCCAGAATGTCCTCTCAGGAACAGGAAATGCCGTCTCCAAACTCTCCCTGGCTGATCTTAAAATCATTTTTGGCGTTTGATTGAGAAGATGTTTTTACAGCCTTCAAGATGCACAATTATTTATATTTGGAAGTATTGTAGGTCCTGAAACTTGTGTTTTCACCAATTATCAGAGACGTCGCTCTGATTTGTAATTCCAAGGCAAAAACCAGTAACTTGCTAATATATGAGTTGTTGCAGCTATTGTAGCTTTGGACAGGAGCAGTTACTTTCTCTTTGTGAAAATTCCTTTTAAGTATCAACTGTTCTTAATTTTAGGGTTGAAAAAAATGTTTGTCACCCGTTTTTATGTTCTATAAATGTTGCTCTTATTTTCCAGTTATGTTTTATTCGTCCATATCTTTTATTTGCCTTGAAATAAATTCAACTACATGAGAATGTAAGATACTATTGTGTTAAATTTACAAATTGTCCTTTCAATAAAATAAAGGTATAAATGTTAATTATTAAGCTTTTCCCTTGTGTTGGCTGTACAGTACAGAATTTACATGATCACTTTAGGAAACCTCGAAATCTTTGGCCACTCTAGTAAAACGGAAGAGGAAGTATTAGGGCCACCATTAAATAAAGAAAAAATAAGAAATGGGAATAAAATTGTAAAAGGATGAGAGAGCAGAGTCAACATCTTACGAGAATAAAGTAGTAAAATTGTGAGTAAGAGTATTTTGTGAAAAATTATTTTCCTCTCATACTTTAACGAATTTATATCAAATATTTAAAGATTACGGAAAATTTGTGCAGTTGTACTGTAGAAAAAAAATAAATTTTATGTTGTCGGAGCTCGTTTGACATAAAAACTTTTCCTAAATGTAACAAAAACATGTTTACTAACATAGAGTAAGGAGGTAAATTGAAAATAAAAGTGAGTATGATTTGAGGCTCAGCAGTCGAAGCCAGCACTTGAACGCAGCATTAGGAGGATGGGCGGTAGCTCGTTGGCTTGGGTACAGCCCACTGAGGAGCTGCAGAGAGCGGAGCACACAGTGCCGCCAGGTGCGGTGTCTTTTTACCTCTCAACATTGCGGCCCGTTGAGTGTCGAATACGAAAATAGCGTGAAAAATAGAAACTCTTAAAGCCCAGCAGCCATGGCGGCTGAAACCAACAAAGTCGAGCCCGCGGACAGCGAACAGGACGAAGAAGAAGATGTGTACGAAGTGGAAAGGATCATAGACATGCGAGTGGAAGAGGTAAAGCTAGCAGCTAAAGTAGCTGTCCAGCTAGCTTACAACAAACAGCGGTTTATTGTTTTTTTTATTTATTAGTTTTTTCTCCCTTATTTTTCTTGCACATAGCTCACCGACGACACTTGTACAGTCGGATGCGTATGATTGCTCACAGTTTAATAACTGAAATATGTAAAAGTGGTTTTCGTTGGTGGTCGCTTCTCGTCCCTTCCTTTTCTGCATAACTTCTTCCATGATGTCCGCTCGATTTCCCCCTCGCTAAGGACAAGGACGGGGTCTGCACTGTAAATTCACACAATGGTTCATACTAAAGTAGCTAGTTATTATAACTATATTAATTAATTAATGGTAGTTCCACCGCACGCGGGACTACTTGATGCTGTTAGCAACGCCAGTGTTAGATTCAAAAATAATATATTAGCATGCTAGCATTTTTTTCATTAACCCACCTTAAGTTTCTTCTTGCGTTTAAAAAAACAACAAACAGTTTATTCACGTGCATTTTAAAATGCTTTAACTGCAATTGCACAATATATACTTTCATAGCGCACTTTGTTATGTGCTCAGTATTTTTTCAACGTTTGTTGCAGCATCGCCTGACAGCCATGCAGCCCCACTGGGATATTCCTCCTAAATCCAGACTAACAAAGCTCGAATGGGCCACGTTTGCACAAATTATCACAGATTTCATATGTATTGCTGACATCTGAAGTGGCACCACAGAAAGTGAAGCAGTGGAGCAAAGGGAGCACTATTTTCAATCACTTTTTGTGACCAAAATCAGACGTTCGGCCAGTTTCTGTGTGCGTCTACCATGCTTCTTTCTCGAAATTGTTACTCAAATATGATCTTTCATCTTAACAATTTATTAAATTATGCATTCTTTCCACTGTGCTTTGACAAAATATCCAGCTAAATAATAAGCTAAAAGGCATGAAAGTAGATGAAAATGTATTGTTTTTTTTGTTTTGTTTTTTTTTGGCTATATTAAAGCCTCTTAAGCAATAGTAATATTGAATTTTAGTTAGCTTTACAATAACTTTTGTGTCTGAATATTTGCATCTTAAATGTGTTCTGAATAGATTAAAAATTTCAAGTGGAAATTGCACCTTTTCTTTTTAAAAGCACCTCTTTTAACCCTTAACTGTGTTCAACCCAGTTGAGTGAATGAGTTATTTTGTGACATTCATTTTGCATGATCATCATTATACAGTTTGATTTATTTCAAGCAATAAACATCAAAGTATGCATAGATAAATCTAATTAAGATGGTTGCTGTACCTATTGTGTATTGGGAAATTCAGATCATATTGAAATATTTTTATTTATTTGTTTTACAAAATGTCCTTGAAAAGTCTGATCTATTGTAAGAGTGTTACTAGTGAAATTTTAATTATGACAATGCTGTATTTAGCCAGTTTTTTTTTTAAACTGTCATTTTCTTAGACATAGTTTCTTCAGAGCATCAGGAGTTATGTACAAATTTACTTCTGAATTGTGGGTTGGACTGTTGGTGCAGAGTAAGCCTGCTTCCCCTTCCCATCATCCATAATGAGAGCTTTTTTTTTGCCATTTCTGACTAGTTTACAGCCCCTCACGCTCCCAACCTGACATTAGCGATGCAACAAAAATGCAAAGCAATATTAGAGCTATCCAGCCGTACAGTTTTGAGTCAGATGCCAGCTCAGATGAAGGAAGAAAAGATGTGCATGGATCTATTTGTCTAGAAGTGGATGCATCAGAGTAGAGCGGAGCAGGGAGCTTGTGGCCTAACAATTGTAGCTTCTACATTACAGCTACATGCTTTTTTTCAAGGCCATTTTTTCATGTGCTCCTGCTTTACAACGATTAAAATAAATACTCAGAAAGGCGATTTTAAGCATGATGTTCATTATTTATGTCCATTATCAAATGAAAATGCCACACGAACATGTTGAAAACACAAAAAGCAAAATTTTAATTGGAGTCAGTCTTTCAGTACTAATGGAGATTTTTTAGTTTTTGCAAAAAATACAGCTATTGAAAGAGTAATACACTACTTATTAAACATTTTATTTTCCACTAGTCTGTCTTTTTGTCTAAAATGACGCTTAACTAAGTTTTCAATTATCATAATCAGCTGCAACGATTACAATGAGAGCATGCGTTATTTTAAATATATAAGTCGTGTTTTTTTTTTGGAAGTTCTTTGTGGTCAGATGGTGAGCACTAGCTTTGGAGAGACGTTCCTAATGATCACATGGTTTTGTTTGTATCCAGGGTGAAGTGCTTTATAGAGTGCGTTGGAAGAATTACTGCTCTGACGACGACACCTGGGAGCCAGAGGCTCACCTGGAGGATTGTCGGGAGGTCCTCCTGACTTTCAAGAAGCATTTAACTGAAGCGAAAGCCAAGAAAGAATCGGAGGTAAAGAAGAGTGTGGTAAGTTGGGTTGTACTGTTCACTACACTAGTTAGCTGGTTACAAATTGCACTTTTAATTACAATAGAAAGTTATTACAGACTTGAGGTCCAAATGTCAACGACATAACATATACATAAATAAAAACATACAAATTAAAATCCAAATAAAGCATAAATTATAAACTTAAAGGGTTAAAAAGCTTTCCTTATCGGGTTTTACCTGGCAGTAATCCACAGTGTCAGGATCTTTTTGCATTGCACTTGTTTAACAGTTTGCACAGCAATTATTGAGGTACTCAAAAACTTTAGTCACTTGTTCCAATTCAGAACACAGAAGAATTATCTTCAAATTATTTTATGTTTGATCCACATTTTGGTAAGATTCATGCTGGAGGCAGTTTTAGTTCTGAATATAAAGCAGCTGGAACAGTTCTGGACTTTGTGTTTAATGAAAAATTTGGAGGAAATGACTAGAGATCGACATTTTGACAATGTTCTACTGTCTGAACAGAAACCGCTGCCGTCCAAGAGTGAGCTGTTCGATGCAGACTCAGAGAGCGACAGTGACAAAGACCGTCCCACTGATGCGCCCATCAAGAAGAAGAAGAAAAAGAAGAAGATTCAAGACGAGGACGAAGAAACCCAGTTGAAGGAGAAAAAGAAGAAGAAAAAAGACAAACGTAGAGAGGAACTTAAACCTCTTCCTGCACCAGACACAGATGATGAAGAGGAGAGCGTGCTGACCCCGCCTGCTTTTACGAAGGAGAAAAAGACTGTATTAAAGAAGCGGGTTGCAGACTCTGACGAGGAGGACGAGTCTCTTCCCTTTAAAAAGCACAAGAAGGACAAAGAAAAGGGCGAAGGAAAGCAAAAGAGGGAGAAATTAGAGGAAGGGAAGAAAAAGAAAGGAAAGAAGGAAAGAAAAATTGAAACGTCTGAAGATGAGATCACTGCTCCATTAGCAGATGATCTTAGTGAAGGCCCTTCAGAGTCACAACTAGAGGAACCGGCATCGACAGAAACTTCAACAAAAGCATTTGACAAGACTGCTGCAGAGGAAAAGTCCAAATTAAAGAAGGGTAAGTGTGAAGTTAGGCTTCAGGGCATCAAAGATTTTGTTCAAGACAGGAAGAATAAAAAGCCAGAGAGCACCCTAAAGGAAGGCACCCTCCAAAAAATCAAAAACCTCACTTCTAAAAGCAAAGATGATAATGCGCCGCAGTCAGACTCCAGCGATGGCTCCACCCTACATAAGAAGTCCAAAAGCAAAGGGAGCGAGAGCTCCTCCATTCAGCCAAAAGTCCCTTCTTCCTCAACATCCTCCTCCTCCTCCTCGTCCTCGGTCACCGCTGCAGCCACCCCCAAGACTAAAGAGGAGGAAACGAGCAAAGAGGACATGCTGGGGCAGAAGGATGCTAGTGGCTCAACTAACCTGTTTGAGAAGTTCCTGTTAAACTGTGAGGCAAAGGACCGAGCTCCCCGCAGGCCGCCGACCTCCAGCGCAGAGAAGAGCACCAGCAAACCCACAAAGGTACCGCTTTTCTTTATGCTTTAAAAATGTGCTTATGAGGCCCTCAGGTTTCTTAACAAAATGTTTTTTTATGTTAGTTGATAGGAAAGATTGAGAAGAATCCCAAAGCATCCAAAGAGCCTCTTTCTCAGAAAGCAGAGCCTGAGAAGACTGAAAGGACCAAGCAGTCAGAGGGTAAGTCTGACATGCACTCGTTCTGAAAATCTGCTGAGGCACATGGATAAAACCATGGGACGATTTAGTGTCAGTTGTAGTCTGTCATTTTAGAACGGAGTTTGACTTTTTTGGGAGGTGTACCATGACAATAGATCATCAACATCTCTCAGTCCTCCTCACCCTGTCTCACAGTTTTTCATTTTAACCCAGAGCTTAAAAATAAATTTAAAAAAATTGACAATTTTTTGCCGTCAAATTCTTATTTGCAATATTGTTCACTTAAAATATTTTTTCCTATTTTCTTTTTGGATTACCAGTTTTGTTTGGTCATCGAGACTGTTTTAGCATGATTTAAACAGGCTGCAGTGGTGTAGCGGTTAGCACTCTCACCTCACACAGTGAGAAAGTCCTGGTTCAAATCCCGGCTGGAACCTTTTTGAGAAGTGTGTATGTTTTTTTTCTTCTCGTGCACACATGGTCCAAAAGCGCGCTTCGTAGGTTAATTGGTGACTCTAAATCATCCCTCTGGTGTGAATGTGATAGGGATAGGCTCCAGCATCCCGGTGACCCCATACATCTGTATAGCAGATTTAGAACAAGGATAAAGATTTAAACTTAAAGATGGAACTTTTTATGACTAAATAAGGTGTTTTTAGACTTGAACAAAAAACAAGATAATCATTTCAAAGAAAATCAGTTAATGTATTTAATTAATTCAAGCAAAGATCTATTCATAATGATCTATTTAGTTTTTTATTTTGAACTCACTATTAGCAAGCTTGTTCAAATCATTATCTAGTCTTGACTCAGGTCATCTCAATGGTAGCTTTAGTGGGTCTGTTCCTGTGGAAGTCAATTAGGTTATTAAATGAATTGATAATCGCTCTGTCCTGAGGAAAACCCACGGAAGTGTTGAACTGATTTGTCACTGCTCCCCTCTCTGCACATTATTCTATTACAACTGCAAACTGATGTGTACACTGTTGTCTACCAGTGTCCTCTTTTGTTTTTTTGCAGTAAAATCGGATGCAGAACGTTGTTCTTGAATAAGAGTGACTGTAGCCATTTCATTTTACAAAAGTGTTCCCTCGTTTTATTGCTGTCTCCTTTTTTCTTTTTTTAAGTGAACTGTGTTCTGTGTCGTGATTGGCTGCTGACCTTGTCAATCAATCTGCCTTCCAAATCTCCTGTACAGAATGTGTTCAGTTTGCTAAATTTACATAAATCTTCTATCGAGATCAGATCTTCGCCTTTATTCTATAATCCTGGACTTATTTTTCAAACGTGAAAATGCTCATATCTGTCTGAGAAAATAGTGTAAATGGTGTAGTGAGGGATTTTCTGCTTTTAAACATCTAGAATCCTTTTTTACTCTATTCATGCTATTCTGGGTTGTTTTTAGAAGGTAGCACTGCAATAAATGAGGGAACAGTAGTTTTTCTATGCTTTAAAATTGTAAAGTTAACCCCACAAATATAAAAATCTAAGAAGAGCTTTTATGAGACTTGAGTGCCTGTCTGATTTGCTCTACCTCCAGTTTCTAGACCTGGGCAGAGTTACGGCTTCAGCCTCGACAGTGATGAGCGGGACGAAGAATTTACTGGAAAATCGCGGCCTGGAGACGATTCCCGGGAGCGGAAAGATAGGTCAGAAGAACCACAGCGTCCAGCCTGGGAGAAGAGAACCCCGGCTGATGACAGGAGAAGGAGAGCAGAGGACAGTGAGCCCAGACTCTACTCAGCATGTGATGAAACTCAAGACCCAGCAGAAGGCACAGACAGAACGGGTACTTTAGCATCTTACAAATGCCTCTTTGTCATTTCTCATCTAATGCAGCTTTAGCTTTAGAGATTTCTATCTTTGTTTCAGAAAAAGCAAAGGCTTTTACTAAATGCAGTGTCTACCTAATGACTGTTCTTCATCTTTTCTTGTTGCAGACAAAAGTCAAGCCACTTTGAGTCTAGGAATGGATCTGAACCTAGACTGGATGACTCTGGATGACTTCCAGAAGCATCTGAATGGAGAAGATGAGATCTTGTCAGGTCCACCACTATCACCAAGTGAGTGTTTGGACGTTCTGCACTAACAATCATTTTTTTTCTTCTGTATACATGGACCTCCACTTAAAATAAGAGTGTTCTACTTCTTAGTCTCATTTCTGAAGTTCTGGAGCTTTCGAGTTTGAACTTAACTCTGCTTTACTTGGGCCTTGTCAGGTGAGTTGCGAGATGCTGTGAAAAGTGGCGACTACATGGCTGTCAAGTTGGCGCTGAATTCCAAAGAGGACTACAATCTTGAGCAAGAGGTACGTGCCATCTTTTTGGAAAAACTATTTGGTAAGAAATTATTGTATTTTTAAACGTGTCTAACATTAGCTTTCCCACTTAGTTTATTTTATTCTTTTTTGCTTTGACTTAGACAAAAAATTAAATCTTTCAGAGCTTCCAATTCTGAGCTCACAATTGCACATTTTTACAGCTTGCACCTTGGTTGCCCCTGT
Organism: Oryzias melastigma; assembly: GCF_002922805.2. Lineage (NCBI taxonomy): Eukaryota > Metazoa > Chordata > Actinopteri > Beloniformes > Adrianichthyidae > Oryzias > Oryzias melastigma. The sequence continues at coordinate 2,170,856 of NC_050532.1, read as the reverse complement.
TGTGTTTTTGTGGGAGTGATTACCGTGGAACATGCTAGAATGCATGTTTATTTATGACCAGGGTCAGTGGAGCTGTTGTCATCCTGATGATAGAAATAAAAATAGAAATTTAAAGGATTGGACATTAAAAAAACAACAATACTAGTTTAAAAAATATCCTTTAATTTTTGGAAACTTGATAGTGCTAAAAGCATTTATTAGTAGTAAATATGAAAAAATAACTTGTGAGCCAGAACTTTCTCTGGAAAACAAACTGCTTAGACACCTTCAAGATCCACAGCCACAGATTTGTATGTTTATGATCTTCAAACTCAAGACTTCAAGATGTTTGTCACGCCTTCAAAGGACATTTGTCTACCCAACAAACTAAAGGTATGTGTTTTTTATTTTATTTATTCACTTTTTATTTGCAAAGTCAACATTTATACTGTAAGTGTTTAGTCTTTCCTTTCTTGCAACCTCAATGTTGTTTCCGTTGCTAAATATTTCCATCATACTATATGAAGATTTTTCTACTTTAAGTAAAGGAAATATAATATTTAATTAAAATGTAAAAGCAAAAGAAAATGTTTTTTAGCGTTCTTAGCTTAGATTTGCTTTTGTAAATAGTTGGGATTTAATGTTGGTCCAGTGTCTCTATCAATCTCTCCAATTTAAATAAACCCAAGCTACCCTTAACATCATCCATGTCTACAATAACATAGCAATGAGGCTGTTAACCCTTTAACCTTGGAGATGTCGCCAACAATACCTAAATAACATGCTCTTTGACTTGTAGATCTTCAACCGTTTATGCTATCAACATGAATCAGCTGATTCCGACGCTGAGAAAAGCTGGTTTTCATATTGACTTTGCACTAACATTTTACTAATGTAAAGTGTTAGCAAAAAAATCCCTTTTCTCTAGCAAAACCACATTCTTACTGTAAAGTGTTGCATATCAGCACAAGACTCCGCTTCAGAATCCGCCTGAATTACATGAATTGCGTTAACAGAAGAGTTACAGTACACTTGAGCTGAAGCTCTAGTGTTAAAGGGTTCAATGCTAGCTCCTCCCACTGGCAAATTTGCATTAGGGGTGTTACGTTTTTAAGCACATATTTAGAGGGGAATTTCACGCAGTCAAAACTAGGTGTGTAACAGATCACAGATAATCCCTGATCCGTACCGATCACAGGCCACAGTTCGACACATGCATGTACTTCGGACCACCCCCGCATGTGCACACACCTCGGGTTTGCATAATTGAAATTAATTGTCTGTTCACATCGAATGCAATTCGCGTCAAATTCATATAAATCCTCTTTGTTTTAACAAGCGCTGAAGTAGCTGCTCGACAGTTCTCCAAAAGTGTGATAACTTGAAGCTTCTGCTGCATATGGGAGGAGCTCCAGTCAAAAACTTTTCTCGACTTCATCATGGAGGACCCGAATGGTGAAATATCAGGTTATTAATTTTAAGAGCTGAAGCATCGGTACACGTCTCTGTTCTGGGTTCAGAAAATCTCCCAGTTAAGATCCACCATAGCAGCAGCTGTCCCGCAGAGGAGAAAGCCGCTGCTCCGTAACATGGACGTGTGCATGTCAGGGGACAATGGTATGACAAGCCAAAACGATCATAAATTGCCAGGAAAAGTGGGCACGGTAGAGCCTTCTTTTACGTATAACAATTATTTTAAATATTTAAATGTTCCCAGAGTTAGTTTCAACTAAACAATTAATGCCAAAAAAATATTTTAAGTTTAATTTTAACTGATTTGTGTATGATTTATTTTGGACATCAGCATTTTAAGGAGTACTCCAGATAGATTTGGGTTTCAACACTATTTTAAGCATTCTTTTCTCTCAGTTTTTGTAGATTTTGTCTAAAGACATGTAAATGTAATCAGAAAATGCATGTTTTAGCATTTTGTTTGTGTTCAAAGTTTAAAGATGTTTTGTTTTTATAAATGGGCCTCCATTGGCTCATATTATTAAATATTTGTTTTGAAGGTTTTCCAAAAATCTATTTTAGGCTTTGAGCTTGTTTTTTGCTGATGTTTTTTTTAATTTTTACTTTTTAATGATCCAAAAAATGATCTGAACCATGACCCTAAAACCATGACACGATCTGAACCGTAAGTTCTGTGATCCGTTACACCCCTAGTCAAAACACGGTAGGGCGGTTTTAATACGGGAATTGTGTTTGGTGTGAATATGTTTATAAGATAACAGCTGCAAGTGTCTCAAGTTAGTGAAATCTCTTTTTGGTTTTAATTATTCAATGTCTTAACTATTCCTCTATTACTTGGTTAATCTTTAAATGTTGTTTTATTCACGTTGGCATTGAAAAATAAATACAATTTTAAGAATCTGATTTTTGTTTATGCTATTACATGAAAATGTATTTTGTAATGAAGTTTATTGTTTTTGATGTTGTATGTAGTGGCTGCTATTGACATTTTAACTGTAAAAAATTTTGCACTTTATACAATTACATTGTTAGTTTTTGAAATTAACAGCTTTCATCTCTCTTTTCAGTGAATTTTTCAACGCAGGAAGTTTGTGGACAAGAAAGCCCTTTAAAGCAGGTACATGAAGTATATTAGAACCTGTATCATCCATTACTCATTTTAGCGCAAAACATTGGGAAGATTCAAATATGTAAACAGTAGGACACTGTTTTAAGTGTTTCCATTTTTTCATTTTACCTTATTCTGAATGCATTAAAGAAGTCTATCGATTTATTCTGATGCTAAACTGCTCTACAAGCCCAAATTTCTTCAATATTATGTTAAAATATATTTGTATATCGAAGTCCGTGCATGTAGGTGATGCTCATGATGGTCGTTTCATGTTCTAGATCTCATCCATCATCCCATGACTATTTGGTCAGACAATTATATGTTAAAACTCTGCTTGATCCAATAAAGCCATTAATCGCTCTTGAATGGGTCACATGTGGTTTTTGTACGGAGTTTTTAAATGTGTTCTTTTTTTTAAAGCAGACATTGAGTTAAAGAAAAATGTGTAGTCATAACTTTGACCCTTCGTTTGAAGGAACCTGGGTTGCAGAGGGGCATTGCCAAGGTGCTTAACGTGCTATAAAAGCTATTTAAAAATGTGCAAATACACAAAATTATTAGTATAAAAACTTCAAAAAGAAAAAATATTTTAGAAAAAATATATATACTATATAAAAGATTTTATCCCCCTTGAAGTCCAGGGTCTGGGTTTAGAAATGAGTCTTACATATACTTGTTCTTTTACAGGATTGTGCTATTGGTGAGAGGAAGGCATTTGAAGGAGAGAAGAGCTCGACTGAAGAGCAAGGCTCAAGTGACGCTCTGACATTCACCTCTAACCTTGATTGTGCAAGAAAAGAAGATGTTGCTTCAGAAGCTAAAGAGAATATCTCACTAGATTTAGGTGTCCCACAAAACATTAACAGTATGCCAAGCTGTTCTGAGCAATCAATGAAGAAGAGCAATGAAAACAACCAAACTGGAAGCAATGCAAAATACAAAGCAGAGAACTTACCCAGCACACATGAAAGCCAAGAAAAAAACGATCCGAAAACTGTAGAAGAAAAATCCTTTGGTGTTTTATCAACCAATAAGTGTTGGACCAAAGAGGACAAAGAGATCATAAGAAAAGAAGATGATGGACGAGAAGAGGACACGACAGACAAAGAAATGTCTCCTGGTGCAGCCAATAAATTAGATGAAAAAGCAGAACATGTAATTATAGGTAAATCATGTGGCACAAACCAGGAATTTTCCCAGTCAGGCAAAGAAGGGATTAAAAAACCATCACTTCGACCAAGAAAAACAATGCAAATCCAACAACCAACGAGAACAAGTCTAAGGACACGCAAAAAAGTTCTTTATACAAAGCCTTCCAAAGCAAAAAAAGAAAAAGGTAGATCATGGAAAAAACATGTTTGCTTGTATTGCAAAATGGCTTTTAAACAACTGGCAAAGCATTTAGAACAGAAACATTCAGAAGAAACTGATGTTTCCAATGCAATACGCTTGCCCAAAGGTTCCAAAGTCAGACAAAAACTGCTTGATCAAATTCGGAACAAAGGGAATTTTGAGCTGCCCCACGTTCTCGAAGATGATAAAGAAGAAATTGTGCCCAAGATGCATCTGGAGAAACCCATCTCATCCGTCCGTGACTTTCTACCTTGCCAGTTTTGTTTTGCATTGTATCGCAATACAGATTTGTGGCGTCATGAACGATCATGTAAGGTTTCAAAAGAAGTTAAAAGTTCTGAAAACTCAAAAACAACCAAGGAAAAAGAATTTGCTTCTGGACTGCTTCCAGTGTCCGATTTCTTAACTGAAACATGCAATGAAATCATCAACGTCATGCACCAAGATGAAATCTCCAGACATATCAGAACAGACCCTCTAATCTGTAAATATGGCAATGCACTGTCTGTAAAATATGCTAATGACAAGTCCCAGTTTTCTTATATTGCACAAAAGATGAGAGAATTGGGTAGATTTGTGCTCGCTGTAAACGAACTTGATAAGAGTGTTAAGTATTTGCATGAAGTATGTCTACCATCTAGGTTTGAATTGGCTGTTGAAGGGGTCAAAAGGGTTGGTGGGTTTGACCCTAGTTCCAGTAAGTTCAAAACCATTTCCCTTGTCACTAAGATTGGCTACTCTTTAAAACGAGCGGCAGAAATCGCTTTTGGAGAAAGTCGCATGACAGAAGACCGCAAAACAGAAGATGAAGTGAAAACATTCATACAGCTTCTTGATACAAAATGGAACGAGTCTTTTTCTCGTAAAGTAATTATACAGTCTGTGAAACAAGAAGTTAAGAAAGTGGAAATTGATAAATCAACTGTTACAGAAGATTTGGTGAAACTCCACAAATTTATTACCTCAGAACAGGATTCAGCAACCAAAGACCTGAAAGAAAGTCCAAGCATGTCAACTTGGAAAAAACTCTGTGAAGCCACTTTAGCTGATGTGTGTCTCTTCAACAGGGGAAGGGTGGGAAACATTGGGAGACTCCTCCTTCAGACATATGCTCAGAGAAAGATCAAAGGCACATTTATACCCTCTGCAGATCAAGTCAGAAAAATCACTAAACTCGAAGAAGCACTTGGTTCCACTTTTACAAGACTAGAACTTGAAGGTCAATATGGAAGGAACATGTTAGTTTTGCTAACGGACAGGATGGCTTCATCACTTGACTTACTTGTTGAAAGTAGAGATCAAGCAGGTGTGTCAAAAACAAACCCATACCTGTTTGCTAGGACTGAAGGTCCATCCTTCATTAGAGGATTAGATTGTTTTAGAAGGTCTGCCGTGGAGTGTGGCGTTAAAAACCCGGAAGCACTACTTTCATCTTCATTAAGGGACCAAGTTGCCACCTGCTGGCAGCTTATGAGCCTCAGGGAAAGTGAATTGGATGACGTTTCAAAGATTGTGGGAAGGAGCAGCCAAGAATGTCACATTCTTTCACAAAATACATCCCAGCTAGAGGAACTGAGTAAACTACTTCTGAAAATGGATCGAACACGACCATCAAGTCCAGCAAATACTACAAAAGAGGGTAAATACCTCCATGATCATTTAAGTCTTTGTGCTTTTATGTGTATTTCTCTGTTTAGCTATATTGTGGGCTGTACTAGATTGATAAGATCTAAAGAGACTTTAGAAGAGATTCAAATGTATACCTATTGCATCCTGTTTTTAAGTGTATTTGTGTTTTTGCGAACTGTGGAACTTCTTCATTCATAGTATACATTTTGACGTCACGTTGGGACTAATGAATGTTTAACTTTTTGTATGTTTAGGCACAGGACGGAAACCTCTCAAAAGAAGACCTTGGAGTGAGAAGGAACAGGCTGCTGTAAAACATTACTTGAGTGAATTTATCTCAAGTATGAAAGTTCCAGGCAAAAAAGAATGCAATGCTTGCATAGCTGCTGAACCAGATCTTGAACAAAGATCTTGGACTGATGTCAAAAACTACATCCACAACACACTACAAACACTACGGAGGAGAAAGAACCAACAAAAGCCTGACAAGACGGTAGATGTTTCAAACCCAAAGAGTCCGAAAGCTGCTGTCCAAAACACCAACGAAGTGACAGAGGAAACAAGCATCTTTACCATGACAACAGTGAATCCAGATCAACTGAGTGAAAGTCCAAACTGTTGTATAGCAGTTTCATTGCCTAATTTAAGAGAATCACTACCATTTTCCCATGACATGACCTCAAGTTATTCATCCATGTGTTCCACCAATATTGACATGTTACATACAAATCAGTCATTGTTGTCGAGCTTCACTCCCCTGAATTCAACTGATAATCAAGTGGTCCCTACATTTACCCCACATAACACCACTGATTCCCTAATGTCTGTTTACGCACCAGAGAATGGTGGAAGTCTGTCAATGTCTTCTTTATACACACAGAACACATCGTGTTTATTACCACCACCTTTGTATAGCCCACATGACATTACACATTCACCAATGATTCCTTCTTTCACTACATTTAATCCCCCAAGTACTTCAATGGTTCCTACATACACAGACCTAAATGTTTCAAGTGCATCGATGCCCATCAATAGCTTCTCAACTCTAAATGACAGATGTAGACCATTTGTGTCTCCATTTACATCTCTGAACCATTCAAACACCCCAGCTTATCCCACAAACCCACACAGGACACCAACGGTTGCACAGGTTGTTCCGTCAATTCATACCCCTTGTGCTTCTGACAGTACACTAGTGGTCCAAGAAAACAAACAGATGTGCTCCCCAGAAAGTCAAGTCAACCCAACTGTCAAGACTCAAAAGAGGAGCAAAAGGTTGTGGAACGAGGATGAACAAGCAGCTGTGAAGCGACAACTTGGAGACTTTAGTAAACTTGTTAAAGTTCCAGGGAAGAAGGATTGTGATGCTTGTTTAGCGGCTGAACCAGCACTGAGCACCAGAACATGGAGGGAGGTGAAATATTTCGTACATAACTCAATTCAGTCTTTGAAAAGGAGAGGTCATGATATTGCATCTAAACCAAGTACACCACAAGAACCAGACACTCAGATAGATACGGACTGGGATGGCCCTGTATATCTGTCCCTGTAAACATTGAGTGAAGATTAACAGAACACTACTGGAAAAACATTACAGTTTCAAAAATATTTGGAAAGACTCAAGAGGCCTGTGACTAGAGGTTCAAGAGAAACACATTTGTACTGTTCCAAAGTGAACCCTGGATTCTAAATTGATATTTGTCTTAGATACCAGCTTAGATATTATTTTCTGACAGCTATACTAGTCTCTAAATATACTGTTTAAAGTATTCCATCATGTTGAAATTCTGTTTTTCTACCCCCATTATTTATAGTATTCTTATACATTATTACAGTTGGAAAATAAACACATTTAATTTCTTTAAGTTTGTTCAGATTAAGTATTTTTACATACAAAAGCATTGGATGCTTTCAGTTCATTTGACCATTTCAACCCAACTGTGTAAAGGTATATGATCAAATTATAAATGTGAATCTCACTTCATGTTGGCTAAGATTTCTGGTCATGATATTCTCAAGTCTGCTCTCACAATGGTTTGAAGAATTCAGTCTGAACTAGGCATCACACTTCTAAACAGAAACACTACATCTGTTTGGTGGAAGTTTTCCCCTCTTGTAACTAAACTGAACTTGCTGTAATTCTGTACAATATCTACAATTACAGTTTTTCCTTCTTTAATAATTACTGTAGCATTTATAGACGTTAAAGACAAAAACAAATCTACCAGCGAACCTTTTTATTTGAAATGACTGGTGTTGTATAATTTCCAAAGGTTAAACCCAAGTAGCCTGTTATACTTTTGATTTGGCCAGTAACTTGTTTATCTTGTAAGCTGCAGTGTTAATGACCTAATGTACTTTCTTTTGGATGTAAAAAAAATGTTTTTGTTTGTTTGTTTTTAAATATGGATCCAGTTTGTCTGATTTTATTTTTATATTACCAATCGTCTTGTAAGCACTACTGAGTATCTGGAACACTTCAATTTGTTGGATTTGTTTGCATACCATGAAACCTGAGGGATATATTCTGTGTCGTCAGTTTTGTTTTTATTTATTTATCAATAATACTTATTTATATTGTGCTCCTTTCAAAGCATTATGGCTGTATTAGTATCTGCTCATCTGTCTTTCCACGTATATGACCTTAGGTTGCATCTCATTTGTTACCCATAGGGATTGAGGAAATTGACCTTTCGTTAAACTCTTCTGAGGGCTTTCTAGACGTAAAGATGTTTTAATGACTATGTTTGACCATGGGAGTGGACGTTGGGTAAATTACCTGGCCCAAACTCTTCAGTCTCATTTATGCCAAAGTTGTTATATCATATGAGGTGGTAGAAATTAGCAAGTTACAGGCGTTGATTTCTAAATCCCTGTTAAAGATTCAGACTGTTGCCTCTATTGTAACAAATGGCAGATTTGCTATTATAGTATTTCTTCTTTTTATTTTTTGGATAATCTTAGGTTTTCTATTTTTTTTACCATGAAGTCTGCCCTGCGACAGACTGGCGACCTGTCCGGGGTAAACCCCGCCTTCGCCCATCAGTAGGGTTAGGCTCCGGCACCCCTGCGACCCCGAAAGGGAAAAAGCGGACAAGAAGATGAATGAATGAATGAAGTATTAGTCTTTTTAGTTTCAAGATTCTTTTTGCCAGGTTTTGTTTTTACACTGGATGTTTAGTGAGACCTGTAGAGAATATGGACTGTTACTCAGTAGGATGTTTAACTTGTTAGCATTGAGCCTTTTTGTAGTTCTTTTAAGAATCGACAGCAAAGGAAATAATTTAATTTAACTAGCTCTTTTCATTTTAAACTGAAATATCTAACCAGTGTTTATCCTGCATCCAAGAAGTTAGTTTTGGATGTTTGCAACAGACTTTCAAATTAAGTTCTTTAAGACTGACTTTTTTTTTTTTTTTAAGTATTTTTGCTTTTGTACTATAATTGAAATGCCCCTGTTTCAATGTGTTGCAAAGGTCATCCTTTTTTTCTACAAGTATTTTGCTACTTTGTGAGCACACATTGATGCTTATTCTGTTTAAGATCTGTTTCCTTCAATAAATGCATATTTTCAAGTATTGTACGGAACCCAAACCTTTGCTTGTACAATAAATTACTACTTAACTTACTGTTTGAAAATGTTTTTTACAAATAATTCACCTGTTTAAACTGGTTGACATGCTTGATTTACATAAAATTTTAACACATTTTTTAACTATATGTATTATTAAAATGATTAGAGAATTACTGCAATTGCCTTTGTTGTTTACATTTTGGTAATGTTTAAAGTGAATTGTGCAATATTCTTGGAATAGAAAAGTAATAATACAATATAAATATTTCGCTTTATAGATTTACTTTAGCTTTATGAAATAACCTTAATATCCTAAATTTGTTTTTAAAAGAAGATGGTGACAATGAGGTTTTCAACATAAAACTCTCTCTATAATGAAACTTTCATGTATTTTTTACCACCATGGTCATTTCTCTTGCATGAATTGTAAAAGGAAATAGACATGGTTTCTGTTCAGAGCAACATTTTTTTAATTGCTAACACCATGAATGAAAAGATTTGAAGTAAATCTTGCACAACCCCCCCCCCCCAAAAAAAGTATCAAAAAAGCTTCTTTAAGCCCGAAGTACCCCATAATTAGAAATTATTGATTATAAATAGAAGTTATGCTAAATTTAATGGGCATAGAGCAGGGTTTTTTTTATTTGTAGTCATCTAATTAAAATACATGGTTAGAGGGTGATGGAGTAACAGAATCCCAAAATATTTGGACACACAGCTGGTATTTTTTTTAATTAATTTATTTAGGTTAATCAACAGGGTTTGTTGGGACTATAAAAATGAGTTAAACATTTTCCAGTCAGGGTTATTCATATGAAACATACGTTTAAAAACTCTGTATTACCTTTTTTATCTTTAGTTGATGTTCAAGTTTAAGTAAGTGTCAGACTTCATTGCTGTTCTAAAGCCAAACTTCTCCAAAGATTTTTTAAAGAAAAAAAAAAGCTTGTGGAATTTAAGCCTCATGGACAGAGTGAAGAAGTTGCTGTTTCATTAATTTACTGAAATTGGATAAAATGCTTGAAATTGACACAAAAAGAAATGTCTTCTGTCACTAACTGTTTTTACTTGTTCAGCCTAAAATTTAACTCACACTTTGTTTTATTTAAAAACTGACTTATTTTAACATTGCGCTTTCTTATGGGGTCCAGATGACCCCAGCCTTAGATTGACATGTTATCCATCCCATGACAAAGCGGATGAAGGTTGGGAAGGATTTCATGTCTGCCATGCACACCAGTGAGAATCAAAAAAAAGTTCTGCATGCTGTCTTGTTGGGTCCAGATGACCCCACTTTTAATATAAACATGCCTAAAATATCACAAGGGTTACTAAAATTAAAAGCATCAAAGCGTTAGATTGATATGGGTAGAAAATCCAAACCAGTTTACCTGAAGTTCTTAATCGAGCCATAAATATTCGTCCCTGTTTTTTTGTTCAGTTCCACAGTTGTCTTTATTTTTCACAGGACGTCAGTGGCATGTCGCTGTGCATGCTGGCAGCAGCGGGGGGCCAAGACGACATCCTCAGGTTGTTAATCAAAAAGGGGGTGAGGGTGAACGCCAGACAGAAGAACGGGACCACGGCGCTGATGCACGCGGCTGAAAAGGTCTTGTACTCCGGAGAACTTCAGTGTCTGCAGCTCTGATGGTTTCAGCATCATTGCAGCAGAAGACCTAATACATATTTTGACATGAAGGACAGATTTTTATTCATGCTTTTTTCCCTCTAATAATAGAATTTCTTGACAACTGTTGCAATCCTCCTGGAGGCTGGCTCCTATGTCAATGCTCAGACACTGGGAGGAGAAACGGCACTAATGAAGGTAAATATTTACTCAACTAATTCCTTAATAATGTTGCTCACAAAATAAACATTTACCCTTTAAGTTGTTTCTTCTTGAGAAATTTGAAGATCCAGACCAAAATAAGCTGCTCTGCTATTTAGGTTTCTTCTATTACATAAACAGTAATCAAACCAAATCATCTTTATTTCAGGCATGCAAAAGAGGTAACACTGACATAGTGCGCCTCCTGCTGGAGTATGGAGCTGACTGCAACATCCAGTCTAAGCACAAGAACACAGCCTTGTATTTCGCCAAAGTCAGCAACAACCTGGTGGTGTTTGACCTTGTAAAGGAACACATCAATGTGTAAGTGAAGTCCCAAACAATCAGCTAGATTTGTTTTTTTTACTGATGTAGTTTTAAAAAAAATTCTGCATATCCTTCCTCATGTTAGGCTGTCCAGCGTCGCAGAGGAAACCATCCGAGCGTACTTTGAATCCCGCCTGGTGCTGCTGGAGCCCGTCTTCCCTTTAGCCTGTCACAGGCTCTGTGAAGGGCCGGACTTTTCCCTGGAGTTTGGCTTCAAGGCACAACCACAGCCTGAAAGTAAAAGTTTTTCTATGTAGTTAAAGTCCAAACTGTCTGGTAACTATTCTGTACAGAAAACAAGTTCCTGCTGGGTCAACATTCAATTATTATTTAGAGCAAACTCTTTTCACTGCTAAGATCCAAAAAAGCAAATGGGCATTTAAGTCACATGTGTAAAAGTCGAGGCCCGGGGGCCGGATCCGGCCCTCCAGGTAATTATATTCGGCCCTCCAGATCATTTTATGTTATTGTTATTATTGACCCGATGTTATCTTGCGCTCATTTCTGTCTTGTTTAATTTTGACAAAATATATTTTTATGGAGGGTCAAATATTGAAAGTTATTTAAGGTTTAGGTTGATTTTTTTTATTTTTCTCTGGAGTAATATTCCTGCCTTTTCATTATTCATAAATATGTTAAAAAGTTACGGTTTTAACGTTTTAAAAATTGTCATTTTGCTAGATTAGTTGGACTATTTTGGCATTTACTAAGATTTGTTTAGGCTATTTTGGAGTTTAGGTGATGTTTCAACTACATGCTAGCTCTTTTGGCTAATTTAGGCTTGTTTCAGTTTTTTAGGATATTTCCAAGTTTAGCCATTTTTTTCAGGTACATGCTAGCTGCTTGGCTAACCTAAGGGTTTTTTTGTTTGTTTTTTTTAAGGTTAGTTTGGCATTTAGCTAATATTTCAGCGTTTTCAGCTATCAATTTCAGCATCTTCAGCGGCCAAATTCAGCTTACAGCATTCACACTAGCTTTATCACTGGTAATGCTATATATTTAGTTCATAGTCATTTAAAAAAAAAAAAAAAGTAGTTTTAGAGTGTTCAATAAATGTTTATCCTGTTCGGCCCATGACCTAAGGTGTGTTTTGGATTTTGGCCCCTTGTGGGATGGAGTTTGACACCCCTGATTAAAGTCTTAGGTGACTTTAAATCTAGTGCTGTTTTGCTCTTATGAGCGTAAAATAGGTCATCTGCTCGTTTCCCACAATGCCTCTGTCCTTTACTGGTGTTCCAGGTTCAGGCATCCTTCTCTTCATCTTCCATGCCAACTTCCTCAATGAGATCACAGCCAGGCTGTGTGGCCCGTGCAGCGTTCACGCCGTGGTGCTCAACGACAAGTTCCAGCTGCCCATTTTCCTGGTCAGTTCAGCAGAAGACTCTTCATTTTTCTAAAAGAAATAATAATTAGGAGTAAATATTTCAACAAACAAGTCCTCGATTGTTGTAATTTTTTGTCATTATAATGGATGTTTTTTTTTTAACAGGATAGTCACTTTATTTACTCCTTCAGCCCAGTTCCAGGAATCAACAAACTCTTCATTCGTCTAGCAGAAGCTCCAACAGCCAAGGTGACTTACACAAACACATTTCTAAATACAAAAAAATTAATCTGGATTTCTTAATGCTTTTCCTGTTCATGAGTTCAAACTTGCATACATTTTTCTGAAAACAGTGAGTTTGCATAAACAAAATTAGGTGTTTTCATGTAGAAAATGTTTGCAGCTCACCCGAGGATTTTAATAGAGATCCAAACTAAAGGGGTTCAGTGTTTATTTTTTTTTTCCAAAAGCCTTCTTTTTTATTAGTAAAGTGGTGAAGTATGTTAGTCAAACACCTGGGACTCTACAGTGTAACAGCAGAACCAGGCAAGCTCCACAACTTTGAAAATGTATCTTGATTTGAGCTGAACTTTAAAAGTTGCCACAGAATCCGTTCAGTTTTGCCTGGTCAGGCCCACCTGGAGGCTGCAGAGGGGTGAACCTCAATTTGCTCAAACATTTGGTTAAAGTTGTTTTTTTCACAGTTTAGCTGTTTCAGGCTCTTTGGAGCCATTTAATGAAAGGAAATTGAGGAAAAACATGTTTTCTTTCCCGTTTTAAATGTTTCTCTACACTCCATCCTTCAGGTGAAGCTCCTCATCTGTGCGTACCGAGTCCAGCTGCAGTGACGCTCCTTCAGAACCCGTCCAGCCCAAAGCCCGGCTCCACCACTCAACTCCGAGCGTCCGAGCCCGCCTCCGCTCGGGCTGCCTTCACTACAAACGGGTGGAAGGAGGCTCCCAGGACCTCACTGAAGTAACTCTGAAGACTGAAACCCTCCTTTGTCGTGCCTTCCTTCAAGCTCCGCCTCCAGGGTGAAAAAGATGTGTTCTAGGTCGTGTGTTTGTTCGTTTTCTATCTTTATTTCACACTTTCTCACTTGTGTATCTGTACAAATTCTGTGTTTTAACTCCTTTTAAGTTGCTTCTTTTAACCAGGAACTAATCAATTAATAGACAATGGTTTTCACATTGACGACTGGAGTTTGATCACTTCCTCATTTATTTATCTCTGTCTAATACATCAGTGAGAGGGTATTTTGAAGAGGTTTTAGTCAGTTACACTTTATACTTGTTTCTTTTGTCGGGGGGGTCTAGTCTGTACATATTCACATACTATATATAAATGTAAGCATCTATACGACTGCAGTGTGTCATGTGATGACTTGATGAAACGTGTGGCTTTTTTGCAGCTCTAGAATACAGGTTAAGTTATTTTTGTGCAGTAAGAAGCTCAGAGGTAAAATGTTTTAGGCTGCCCTGCTAGAAAATTTTACATATTTTTACATGGAAATACTAAGTCAGTTCAGAAATGTAAACATTTTTAGAGACTGTACTGATATAAAGACTTCCCATTAAAACTTTACTTACTTCTTTATGTTGTCCTTGCTTTGCATTTCTGTTTTAAATAAAAAAAAATCACCTTTTATAGACCTGCAGAACATGAAAACTGTCACTGTTTGATTTTTATTTATTTTTAAGAGAAATTTATGAAAAACCTACAAAGAGGAAAAGTGTATTTCTTTTTTAGTTTTGTTTTCTAGTCTAAAATGTCAACAGAAATTACAATATTTTCTATTTCTGAATGTTTTGCTTTCATGTACAGTTTATGTGTTAAACTATTAATAGGTCAAATTAGTAAAATCGAATCACATCTCAAAACAAAGACTAAAGATTTAGGTTTTGGAAATACCAACATGCATGTTTGCTGGATGAAGTTCTTGCGCTTTACGTAGAGGTGAAGCTGAAGCGACGATGCTCCACGACCTTGATGGATGAGGTGGGGACGGACCGGGTGATGGAGGAGCACCATCATTTTTACTGTCTTCAGCAGGAGCGTCTGACCCCTGCTAACATGCAGCTCCCAGGAAGAGCAAAGCAGAGGCTTTTCTCACCATTCTACCATTAAAGTGCTCTAAAGATGTCATAAAGTCAGATGTATTCAAACTTTGGGGCACATTTTTGTGTGAAATGTTATATAGTATGAAGCACAGACGTCACTAAAGCCCTTCACTTGAAACCTTTATTAACAGTTTTATTTTAAATGTTATTGAATTTAATGCATGACAATATAAAATTAAAACATTCTGAGCTAAAAATTTTAAGAACTGAAAAGACAGAAGCAGATTGGGGAAGAGAATAAGGGAACATCTGATGTTATTGCTTCAGTCAAGACAAGACGGACTTTAAAGAGACGATCATACAGAGAACGGGTCCAACCAACCTTAGCAAGGATAAGGAAGTAGCAGCTGACTAAATTAGACGCTAAACAAATGGACTGAAAGACGTGATCAGAAATAAAAGACGAAGAATAAAATCTACTGAAACCTTTAAATTCATCTGGTGCACGCTGCACCCCAAAGAAATCTTCAGAGAAAATAAACATGGAAACTGGTTGAAGATGTTTATTCTCATTCATGAATATCCTCGTAATCATCCGTTCATCATCTTTCTGTAGCAGCTTGATAAGCAGATAAAGCAAAGTACAACCCAAACTGGTTGTTATAAGTCATTCTTCTTTAATTTAATGTCTTGATTTTATTTATTTAAGCAAAATGTTTGTTCTGCTTCTTCTTTAAATACCAGTAAGAAATGTCCAGAAGTCTGAAAAACATACAGCTGCAGCACAAGTCATTTTGAAATGAAAAAGCCTTTTTAATTGGAGGTTTGTCTTTGCAAAAGTAGAAAAGTATTCATCATTTTCTAAATTAGTTGAAAATTAATATTTTAAAAATGTTGATTTTTTTTAAGTATGTTTTTAGAAAAAAAGAATAAAAATGATATCATGCATGTGGAGTTTTGCATCCATGTTCTGAACCGGCTTAATCCCTTTTGGAGTCGTGGGGTTGCTGGAGCCTATCCTAGTCATACTGTTGGGCAGAGGAGGGGTTTACCCTGGACAGGCTGTCAGTGCATTCCAAGACCACACAACCAGGTACATACACCTTCACATTCACACCGATGAATAATTTAAAATCGCATCATCAGTTAACCAATAAAAAATGTTTTTTGGAGTGAGAGGAAAATGGAAAACATTTGAACTTCACACAGAACCAGAAACCAAATCCCAGGAACCACCAGGATTTCTTTTCACAGAACACTCAATTTGAAATCAACTAAATGGTAATTTTTATATATATATGTGATATGAATTTAATTAATTTAGAATTTAACTTGTTAAAATTAGTTTAGCTCTATAAAACTATGTTTTAATAAATTTAATTGAAGTGAATAAAACAAAATTACATTAAATGAACTAATGCAAACACATCCATAAACATTTGTTACACATCCTGTTACACTTAATATTATTTAGTTAAACACAATACAGTATTTTATATCACAGCTCCAGTATCAAAATAAAGTCCCTGTAACAAAATTTAGTGTTTAAATTATTATGATCACTAAAGATAATTGCATTAATTATCATTCAAAATCAGTGTTCTTGTAACTGTTGAACCAACTTATAGAAATGATGTTAAATGAAAGGTCTGTATTCTCTAAATAGTCCACGAGGGCTCTAATATTGGAAGTCTTTCTTCTGCTTTTAACTGAAAGCCTTACTTCTGGTTTAACAGAGTTTTTAAAGTTGCTTTAAATTATGCAGACAGTGTTTATAAGGTACTTGTCCAGGAAATTGTTTTCTTCAAAAATAAACATTTATTTTTGCTTCCCAGGATTGTGCTGTCACTGCAAATATAGCTCAAAAGTACCAATTATATTTACTAGAAAAAAATTAAGACACTTTTTTAATGAATATTAAATATTATATTTTTAAAATTGAATAAAAATTGTAATTTTCTCTGACAGAGTTCATATTTTATTTTTATTTTTTACAAGGGTTTTGTAATGTCGGCTTGTTATCATGACCTGAAGATAAATTCAAATTCTAAGGCTGAAAGCTGATTTACTCAACAAGTGACTTTAAAATGCTTACTTAGTCAAAAAAAAAAAATAATAATAATAATTTGTATACTTTAGGAGTGGCTGCAGAGGAAGTGATGTTGAATCCGATCTGCACGTTTCCATTGCATCTGAACGCGCCTGGTCCTCTCTCATTTGGACTCAAAAACAGTTTACTCCGTAAATGTGCTTTTCTGATACATTTCCAACTCTTCGCAGATCTCCTTGAGCAGCCAGTCGGGATGAAATCAGAGAGGAAGGCTGGGGTTTTTCTGAACGCATGAACTCTGTCAACCCGGACCCCAGCCTTTGATTGGACCCGCGCTGCGTGCTGCATGGCAGCGCGGGGAAACCTGGGAAGAAAAAGCTTCTCATCCGCAGCATTTCTTCCTGTTCCTGCTGAGCTGGTCTCAGTTGGCATAAACTATATCATTTGTATTAATAAAATGCAATTAACTTGATGGAGCGATTTAATTGCCAACCATGCTATCTCAGATTGCTCGTGTTGCGCATGCGTGGCAAAAATGGAAGAAAAATACGAATGGACATTGGAAAAGATAGGAAAACAACGAGGACTCACTCTGTTTCTGTTCTGAGATCGAGCTCATTGTGGGGGTTTAAATAAAGTTATTCCCTATTTAAATTTGCATGATTAACTTTAATAATATAATAGTAACCAACTTTGAACACGTTATGCTTTGATGGACATGTTAATGAAAATGCAAATATTTATTTTTGTTGATTCTGTAAATATTTTGTGTTAGAAAAGGAAATGGTGGAATCTTCAAAGGTCTTCACTCACTTGTAGGGTCATTCCATAATTAGAGGACATTTCACGCCCCGCCCATCAGGTATTAAATGTTCCACAATGCTGAAACATGTAGTTTATGACTAAAGTAAGTTGTCCTCAAACCAAATCTTAAAAAAATTAAGAGAAAAGAATGCTTGAAAATAGTTTTTAAAATACCAAATAAGTCTGGAGCCCCCCTATAAATGCCATTATCCCATTGTCCCACCCCACTAAAGTCCAAATCTTAATTAAAAGTTTTCTAATTGAATTTATAAGTCCTTTATAAATACTTCATTTGTGTCCATTTTAAATGTGGGAATGTGTTTTAAATATTTCCAATAATAATAAAATCAGAGTTTTCCAAAAGAATGTAGAGCAAAGATTATATTTTTAAGACTAAGTTAGCCTAAAATAAATCTCTCACTCAATTTTTTTGCAACCCATTTTTTTAAACAAATCTTTGTTTATTTAAAGTTGTTTTTCCTCTTAGTCAGCAGTAACAGATGATCCTGAATGAAAACTAACCTGCTGTGATTTATTCAGACTCTACAAATTACTACTTGTACTTTGGTTCCTTTTGTTTCCTTATGGTTGCTGCCAGTACCTGTAGCGTTTTGTGTGTACAAATAAGCATTTTGTGTGTTAACATTTGGATTTTGTGGCCAAAAATGAGCATTTTGTCTTTTCAAAATAGTATATTTTTGTGGGTTCAATTTAGCATTTTGCTCTCACAAATTGGTATTTTGTGACCCCAAATTGGCATTTTGTGGGTTCAAATAACTGTTATGTGAGTATAAATGAATATTTTGTGTTCACAACTTAGTATTTTAGCATAATCAAATCCTACTACTAATTTGGGGCCATAAAATTGGCCAACTAGTTTGTGCGGAGACAATACTCTTGTGTGAGCACAAACTGCTGAATTGTGCCAAGAGAAAAAGGGTAATTTGTGCGCACAGAACACTAATTTGTGTGAGGAAATTTATTTGTGCACTAATAACCCTAATTTTTTTACCACAAAATGCTCATTTGTGACCATTACTAATTTTAAACCGCTAAATGCTCCTCTGTGCCAACAAAATGCTTGCAAAATAGTAATCTGAGCAACGAAATACTAAAGTAGCCTCAAAATGCTTGTTTCTGTGCAAAAAATACAAATTTGTGAACTCAAATGAATAAATTAAAGGAATGCTTTTTTTATTTTTATTTTTATTTTTTTAAGTCATGTCCTGGTCTCTGTGATGAACAGATCATTGATATGTTTATTTTGGATAACCTTACAGACACCGTCATTTATGACATCACAAACAAGCAGTAAAAGTAGCACCTATACAATAATTAATTTTTTTTTTCATTTTTTAAGTTGTGTTATATAAATTTTGTTTAAAACTTTTTGCTGTATATTTTTAAAAGGAAAATTTAAAAAAAAATCTAAAAGTTTGCTCCCGTTTTATTCTCTTGGTGAGGAGTTTTGCATTTGTTTGAAATAAACATCCCTGGAGAAACAATGTTAATTTTCAGGAAGCATTGCATCACTATCCTTATGAGGAAATTTATAGATCTACACGTACAATTTGTTACTCATTATTCGTGACCATTTTTGTCCTTTTTTTTCCTCACAAAATGCTGGAACAATGATCTGTTTTTTAGTTTGTACTTGATTACTTTTAAAAACAGACACTATTTTTTTTTTTATTATTATTAATAATAAACTATTTTGACAGTAAAATGTTTTATATATATATCTAAAATCAAAATTAATTGATAAACACACTTTATAATAGTAAGATATTTATAAAACAGGCAGAAAAGCTACAAAATATATTTTTAAAACTCATAACAGCAAAATTTTGAAGAAATTTTCGTCATTTCTATTGTTTAGCCCCTCAAAATGGCCTTGGTTCCAAAGCATGTACCATCCTAAGTGACTTTTGCATTTACAAATTTTGGGTTAAACCTCAATGGTCTCTGAACTCACCACTGAGTTTGATTGACACATTGTCTCTTTTAAACTACAGAAATTACACAGACCCCTCATCACTATGGCTTTCTCTCAAAATTTAATGTGAAGGTTTCAAAAAGTTTGTCACTTTGAAATTTTTGGTTTAAAAATAAGAAGACATATAACATAATATCATGATACCCTTGGAAAAAAATCTTTGAAATTTTGCCTGTTTTTTTAAGACATTTTCCACATTGTTTTGACCTTTTTTTAAATCAATTTTTGGATTTATAATTTTAATTTAGTCTCTACACTTGTAATCTTTAGTTAAAGAACATAAAAACTATTTGATCTTATTATTTATTATTTTTTTGCAGCAAAAATGATTTAAAAAAATCTCAGAAATTACGTTTTCATACAGTTTTGGGTTCATTTTTTTAACCTTTGTGTAATAAAGTTATAAATATCTGTAAGTAAAAAAAGAGATAAAAGCATGAATGTCAAGCATTGCCAGTTTTAAATATAAATTGTTGGAGGAAATTGTAAAATAGCAAAAAAGCAACAAAAAAAAAGGAAGAAGAAAAAAAAGCTGTGGAATATATCACTATTATTTCCGCTTTATTTGTTTGTTGTCAACTTATGTATAATTTTTGCTCGGCATAAAATTGTAATTAAGGGTGATAGATCTTATGTGGGCTTGCTTAACTTTGACTGTCAGAGAGGACATCAAACTCAAATGGCTCATCGTCCTAATAGACGATCTTTGGACGTAAAGTGGAAAGTTCTACGTTGTGCGCATGCGCTCCCCGGGATTAATGTCAGGGCACAAAAGTGGCGCTACACCGTTTCAAGACCTACTCCGGTAAGCGATTCCCACAGACTGTCCATATATTCCACTTTCACGCCTAATTGGTCAAAGTTTGGGCAACTTGTGGGGGTTCTGGCGGGATTCACCGGTATTCTCTCCAGAGCCAGCCCGAAAGCCGCATTCACATGACGGGCTTTTATAGATAGTTAATTTTTTTACAGACATTTCCCTTTACGCTCCGTGTGCTGTGACTGCAGCCGCCTCCAGGCTCCAGTATTGTTCCGTCGGCTCCCTAATGGCGGACGGCGGGCATTGGCGTTTTCCGCTGTGAGGTGTGTGGGGAGGGGGCAGATTTGGTGTGGTCGGGGCTTGTGCCGTACACCTGGCGTTCAGTAACAGGAAACCGCTCCAAAAATGATGCGTGCGTTTATCTGGGTCTTGTTGTTGACACAATTGAAGCCTGTTCATGTAACGGCAAAGGGAAGGGCGCCCCTGGCGGCGACCGGGTGTACGTGCAACTGATTGCGCCAGGGTGGACTCTGCAGGGTAACTTTCCAATTAAAACCTGGGCTTCACAGGTATCATAGAATTCAGTGATTTCCAACTGTGTCAAATATCATAGTTGATACCAGCGGCACGTGCCGGGGCGGGAACTGAGCGACTGAAGAGGGGGGGTTGGTGAAAACAAACGCCAGCAGACGCTCGGAGTTGCGTTTTTTGCGCGTGCTCTGACGTGTCCGACCCCCTTTTGGGACCAGATTGTCACGCATTTGAGTTAGTTGTGTTCGTTTTTAGACGCGTTTCAACAATGGCGCAGTCTGGGTTTGCTCTCCTCCCCTCGATCCGCCGCTAATCCAATGGCCGTTTGCGCCAGGAAAGGCAGGGGTGGGAGCGGAAAACCCTCAACCACGTTTCTACTGAACCCCAACTTGGGAGCTCTCTCACGCACGACCGGGAAAGAGTTGCGCAGCTCGGGTAGCTGTTTTCTAAATAAAGATTAAATTGGAAAGTTGTAGAGTTTGGTTTAATAAAGATAATTTGAAAAAATAAAAAAGAGGAGGGGCGACAGGCGCCGAGTTAACCGGGTGCCTGAATCTGATTCGGTGATCCCTGAACTGTATCATTAATCAAGGGCACGGTTCCCAGAAAGCTTTGCGCGCTTTCCTTCCTCGATTATGTTCTAGTTTCTCCTCAGGAAAGCCGCGTGCAGGGTTTTAGTGTGGCATTTTGCTGCCAGGTAACCAGAAGGGGCTGGTTTGGGGGTGTGATGTGGTGGCTGCACATTATGCATCACTTCCCAATGACATAAGCCTTATATAATAACCTCATTTGAATAGAGAATTCTCCTCTGGTGCAAACAGCTGCACATCTCGTGACCTTCTTGGAGAAACAGCTGGAACAGCAGAGGAGCACCTATGAGGTAGTGATGTGGCGCAGGCCCGTGTTTTATTGCAGGGTGTGGGGGCAGTCCTTCCATAGATCCAGCCCACCTTCCTTCCTTCCCACCTGGTGTTGACATTGGGAGTGGGGTTGCATGTCGGAGCTCATTAATGCTGGATCCTCGATTTTCCTCGCAACCACGTGAACGCAGCCTTCCTCCCAGCTCTGCATTGCAGCTCGGTCTAAACCAGGCTATTCCCCCCCATCTGAGCGCAGATTCCTCAGCTGGTGGGATATTAGGTCAGAAAGCTATATATTTTTTTGCAGCTCCACTATGGGGAGATGCTTCTCATGCAGGAGAGAGGTTTGGGTGATTCTTGCAGCATATCTCCTCTGCTAAATCTGTGGACATCAGCTGAGTGCCTATATGAAATGAATACGATGGACTTCCATCAGGTTTTTGAACAAATGCATTGATCTTAGTTTTTTTTCTGCTTTTGTGCCTCCTGTCACATGATCCCAGAAAGCAACTCCTTCCTCATTTGGCTTCAGTGTCAGGCAGATTTGAGAACCAGCCTGCAGTTGAAGGTTTTCACTGCAGAGTTAAAGAACCAGTCTGATTAAAATTGGGTTTTTAACATGTTCTTCTGGCATTTTTTTGATGATGATGGAGGACATATTGAAAGAAAATTTAGCTTAAAACTGCTGTATTTTTTTTTTCTTTTTTAAAATTTTTGTGAATCAGGAGCATATAAAGAAGAGCTAATTTGTGATGTAGAGAATATGCTGGGCAGGCCAGAAGCCCACTGCTCAGCTCCATTCTGATGCATCTTCTAGATCTAATATTGCTCTTCATTTTTGTTACACCGCTATTGTTAGGTTGAGGGTTCGAGGGGCTGTAAGCTAGTGGGAGAGAGTGTAAACGGAGATCTCAGTTATGGGTGAAGGGAAGGGGGGTGGGGTTGCTCTGTGCCTACAGTCCACCCATAACTTGGAGGTAAATTGTTAAACTATCAACAGAAATTGTCATTTTTGTCTAAAAACGTATTAATTATAATAAGGGCTGGGCGATAAAACGATAATTATCGTTATTGCGATATTACTTTTTTTCGATAGTGAAATAAGTCTATTGCGATAAACTTTCGTTTTAAATGAACACGGGAGAAAACCCCGGAAGAGCCGCGCTTCTTCTTCTTCTTACGGAGCG
>NC_050532.1:2147548-2147999 GCF_002922805.2 Oryzias melastigma | reverse complement strand
ACAATTTATGCGAATTTTCAGCCCATGTTAAGTCAATGGGAAAATTTTAAACTTTTTACTGCACCTTAAAACTTTTACAATATTTGTATCAAAACGTTCAGGACATTAATGCACGAACTTTTGATATTTGTACATTTTACGTTTTTTACGCAATTTATGCTAATGCAATTTAAGCTATTAATGCTAATTAGTG
Source organism: Oryzias melastigma (assembly GCF_002922805.2). NCBI lineage: Eukaryota > Metazoa > Chordata > Actinopteri > Beloniformes > Adrianichthyidae > Oryzias > Oryzias melastigma. Next base: position 2,147,806 of record NC_050532.1, on the reverse strand, counting down.
CAATTTAAGCACTTTACACACTTTATACAGTTTTTACACTTAATGCACGTTATACAATTTAAGCAATTACTGCAAATTTAAGCAATTTACAACAACCGCATTAATGCGATAATGCATTCACACTAGCATTATCGCAGGTAATGCGACTTTTCTAGTTATAATTGGGGATGAGCGATAAAACGATAATTATCGTTATTGCGATATTACTTTTTTTCGATAGTGAAATGAGTCTATTGCGATAAACTTTCGTGTTAAATA
>NC_050532.1:2144338-2146766 GCF_002922805.2 Oryzias melastigma | reverse complement strand
GGGGGTTAAGGTGTAAAAATCTGAAGTCCTAAAGCTCTTTGCAATAAAGATTACTTTGATTATTTGATTTATATCGTTTTTAATATCAGTATCGCACAAAATGAAAAAAAACAATATCGCAATATGAAAATTCCCATATCGCCCAGCCCTAATTATAATTAAAAGACAAGGAACACTTTAACATATCAGAAAATGATTGAAGTTGGTGGTCGTTCAAGGGGCCATACCATGATTTTCTTTAGTCGTTCAGAGCGAACTATATCCATATAAATGATCTTATATTACCTTTGGAATGTTAAAAAAACAGATTATTTATGATGTGTGAGTTATTTTTGTGGACTCCTTTCATACCTGGAAGTTAAATGACTTCATTTCTGAGGCTCCGCCTTTTGCTCCATGTGGGTGCCGCCCATTTCATGACGTCAACCAGAGGAACATTTCAGGATTTATTGAAATGACATCTAATCTTTGTATCAAAAATCCTCTTTGCTTTTATGCAGATCCATTTTCCTTTCTGCTGTTGCTCAATAATCCACGTTTAAACCAGTTCTCTCAAGTCGTCTCTCGCTTTTTCCACCTTGTGCCATTCTGGGATACGTTTGTTGTGCACGACCCAAAGGGGGACAGGGGCTCGCCAAGCTAGCTAATCACCGCTAGCTCAAGCTGCTAGCTTTGCAGAGAAAGAGTTTGTGTTAGGTTGGGGGCGGAGCAGGCTCTTCCTGAAAGGGGCTGTCTCACCTTGTGACATCAGATCGTGAAGACCTGCTTGTTTTTGTGGGTATGGGAGGGGCTGCTGCTGAGATTGCAGTTTTTGGAGGATTTCTCAGAAATGCATGAACGGATCAATGTATAGTGAGGAATGAACAGTATAACACACTTCAAAAAGTAGATTTTTCATGATATAGCCCCTTCAAGGCTGTTTTACTCGAGTACCCTCTTTTGATTTAGATTCAATTCAATTTTTTTTGGAAGTTGAGTGAATGCTTCACATGTAAACATACGATTTATTAAAAAATTAACCCTTAATTGGATTTAGATGGCATATTTTATTTATTACAATGTTGGTGTTAGAATAACAAAGAATTAGGAACTCTTTGACCTTAAATAGAGTCAGACCTTCACAAGAGTTTCAGGTCTTGGGTTTAACTTGATGGACCAGGACCTTTGCTGATTTTGATCATAGTGTTTTAAAGGGCTGTTTGGATTCAGACCGTTAACTGTATATGAGAACTGGATTAAGTGACCCCTCGTGTTCCAAACAGGAAGTACCTGCTGGCTCCAAGAAGCCAGAATCCCGTAGACTTCTATAGAGAAATAAACATCTATTAATCAGTCATTCTATTTGTCAGAATAACTGTTCTTGCTCTGACACCTTTTTCTTAAATCCTTCTTCTTAATCCTAATTTTTTTTCATGATATTTTTTCTTTGTCTCAAGTTATACAAGTCATAAACTGGCCAATCAGGTGCCTCAATAAAAGCATGTTGTCTCATGTTGAACGGTCAAAACATTTGACAGATTCTCTAAGTAGTAGGGGTGTGGACTTCCAACAAGCTCACTCCTGATTGGTTAGAGTGGTTGCCATAGAAACTTTGACTCAGACTGATGCTGTCCAATCACTGCATACTGACATCTGGCTCCAACATGGCGCCGTCTGTATTGAAAAAAAAATGACTTCATTTTTGTTGGAGTTGGAAATAAGCCATTTTCCATATGGGACATCGCACTCACTCAGTCCAGTTCTCATATACTATCAAAAAGAGACGATACAGTTTGGATAGCAACTTTAGTTTTTTGTTTTTAGAGGATAAACCTGTTGTCATGAATGGTGCTTAAAAAAGTTATGAACATGAGCAGCAATGTGTTTCTATTGCAGTGGTGTCTATATTCACAATGACTTTGCTAACAGGAACCCTATTATTTCAATCTCAACCCAGATCAGCTCTAATCTCATGGAGATAAGGAGTCAGTTGCTAATGGATGGTCAGGAGGTTAGGTTTGATAGTCATCGTGTTCTTTGGGTTTTTAAAGATTGTCAACACTCAAGCTTTAGTCTCATCACTAATAATGCAGTAATTTGAGTTCTAATAAACTCAAATTGAATGATAGTTTTAAAGAAAGACCTTCGAAGTTCTCCCTATTAGAACATAAAGCAATAAACATGAAAACGTTTCTGACATCAGTCTGTATATTTGCTTTTTATTTGTAAATTATGATTTTATTTTTTATCATGCTTGTTAATGGGAAAGTGCTTCCTCCTGATACCAGTGGTCATTCGAGGAACTGCAACACTTTGTACCTTTAAGACAAAATTGGTAACAAAAGGCAGAGCTTGACTATGAAGAGAAAAAAAGTTTGAAGACATTTGTTGGTTAAATGGTTAACTTATGATAGTCAGTCAGAGGACTGGCAACATTAGCTGTTTTTTT
>NC_050532.1:2017222-2144048 GCF_002922805.2 Oryzias melastigma | reverse complement strand
CCCCAATTAACTCACATTGACTGTCAACACAATTCATAAACAATGTCACTGGTGTTAGCTTTTAGCTGGTCACTTCAGTTAAATGGTATCCCTCATAGAGCTTATTTCTTTACTTGCTGATGTGGGCCAGATCCTGTGAATCTGCAAGTACAGATTCAAAATGGCCGCTTAAACAAGAGCAATTTATAAGACGTGTTATGAGAAAACATGCTGTCATTAAAATGATGTTTGTACTCAGCCATGCACTACATCTTCCTAACATCATGCTAGCTACATGAAATGAAGACTGCAAGAGATGGAAGCCATCTTTAAAGTTAAGGAACATTGTTAAAGAAAAACATGCTGACAATTGTTACATGTGTAATGCAGCAGTGAGTTTGAATCACTGACTGTATACAAGAACTGGACTGAGTGAGTGTGACTCCACCCATAGAAAAGGTCCTACTTTCAGCTCCAACCAAATGGAGTCCATTTTTTCACGATACGGACGCCACCATGTTAGTGAGATGTCGTTAGTATGCAGTGATTGGTCCAGGTTGGTCTGATAGTTTTGATAGAAATAAGACTCACAAACGCTGTATTCGATTATGTTTTAAGCTCTTTTGTTTTGTAGCACTATCATGGAGTGTAATGTGAAGAAAACTGTACAGCTCTGTTTTGATATTAACTGTGACTTTCTATCATTGACTGTATATGAGAACTGGACTGAATAACCTCTCTACCTTCCAAACAGGAAATAGTTGTCGGCTCCAAGAAGCCAAAATTCCATAGACGTCTATAGAAAAATAAACAGCTCGTACTCGGTCATTCTATTTTTCAGAATGACCGTTCCTGCTGTGATATTTTTTTGTGTTCTTGTTAATCCTTTTTTTCCATGATTTATTTCCTTTATTGCAAGTTTTCAAGTTATAAACTGACTAATCAGATGCATCAATAAAAGCACGTGTTGCCCCCTGGCCCCCACCTTGAACGTTCAAAGTTCAGTGGAAAGGGTGTGAATTTCTTACAAGCTTACTCCTGACTGGTGACAGTAATTGCCATAGAAATGATGAATCAAACTGGCTCGGACCTATCACTTCTTACTGTTGTCGTCTGGCTCTAAATGGCGTCCATGTTGTGGAAAAATGGCAAATGAATTGACTTCATTTGTTTGGAGCAGAAAAGTCTTCGATCAATGCTACTAGAACAGGGATTGGGAACCTTTAACAGTAAAAGAGCCATTTGGGTTTGATATCTAATGATCAAAAGAGTTTTAGAGTGGAGGATGCTGAAGACAGGCTTAGATGGAGGAAACTGATTCGCTGTGGCGACCCCTGAAGGGAAAAGCCGAAAGAAAAAGAAGAAGATCTAATGATCAAAACCTAGAAGGAGCCGGATAGTCTAACTTTAGCTTTGGATTTGCATTCATGACCTTCTTTGTAAAAAAATTATAAATATGAATTATGTCTATTTTTTGGTACGAACAAAAGCTAAAATATAAACAGAATCTAGCATCTCCCAATACGTGAGCAAACAAGACGTCTTCAGGTCAACAGGGATGTAAAAACCTACATAGTTTATCATCTATGTGAACTTCAGACATCAATTTAAACATTTAACAAATCTAAATATAATTAATACTAATGAGGTAATCCTTACTTAAAAAAAGTATTTATTTTTTCCACTTTGTCCTTAGCAGTCTTACACTGCTGGGTTTAGTTATTTTAGTTTGGGGTTGGACCTTGGTAGTCTTAGTTTGCAGCCTTTGTTTATTTGTTTTCTTTTGGTAGTTTTGGTTAAGCATTGCTGACTCAGAGGGTCGACATCACTGGGTCAACAGTCTGCCTGACTTATTCCATGTTTGGTTAGGGAGCCACCATGGAGAGATAAAAGAGCCACATGTGGATCTGGAGCCACAGGTTGCAGACTCCTGTCCTAGAATAACAGTTGAACTTGGAATAGTGACCTCTGGTGGCCAACTGACACCACTGCACCTTCCAACAGGGATACTTTCAATCTTATGTCTGTGCTTAGTTCAGAATAAACAGTGAAATTACAATCAGATTATTATTTTTTTTTTACTCTAAAAAAATATTTTGATTTTTAATCAAAATGTTTAAATTATGAGGTGGTAGTTGGAAGACGCCGTTTTCATAAAATTTTAAATATTTAACTCACTTTGCTGGGACCATAATGGCGACTACAAAAATGTCATGTGGTCGTCACAACATCACTAGCTTGGACTGCAGTTTTAACTCAACTGAGTGTACTCAGGTGTGTTCTGGCTCTTCTTGTTTTGGGTCTTCTACTGCATGGAATCCATAGGAACAAAGATGGGAGTGTTTGAGCTGGAGAGTGTTTCTGTGCTGCAGCTGTCAGCAGTGATGTGACGTGGGGCTTGCAGCCACCCTCACAGCTATGTAACATTAAAAGGATCAGCTGAATAATTCCACACATCACAGGAAGCCCTCTGAATGCACCATTTCCATGTTTGCGCATTTGAAGTCAGAATGGTCTGAATTTGGCGAGACATTAAAGCGCGCAAAAATTACATGTCCCATCCTTTTTTTTTTTTTTTTTTTGGCCAATTTTATCCCATGATAAGGGATGGTTTGATGTATCAAATGGCAGGAATGAACTAGTTTCCATTACAGTCAAATTCATGGTTCTGGAAAGCCCAACTTGATAGAAAGCAGCCCCCCTCCTCCTCCTCCTCCTCCTCCCTGGATTGTGCACGGCCCCCTCCTCCCACCGCCGCCGCCGGGTGGTGTAGCTGTGAGCATTAGCTGGCAAATGATGTCCACAGGAAGTGAACCACCTGCATCTTTTTCTTGTTAATGAACAAGACGTCAGCTGTGAAGGATGAGCACCTCTAGAAGAGGAGGCTGCTCAGAAGCTGAACACTGCGCTACATTGAGGAGAACGGGCATCAACGTTTCCGGATTGCTAGCATTAGCTTGTTTAGGCCTGGTGAAGCACCATTGGGGGCTAATTCAGAAGCTAACTTCAAACTTGTGTCATAGAGCGGTCATGAGCAGAGAGGCTAACGTTGGTTTCATTTCTTTAGTTAGTACCTGCACTTTTTCTTCAGTATGTTTGTTCAAAAGTTTGCTTTTTTACTTTATTCTTGCATATTTAGCTTCAAGTTTTTTACAAATGATTTAAAAATATTTTTTTACTAAAATAGATGAATTCACATTATCAATAAAATATGTATTTTTTGTATTTATTGTGAAAAACATTTTATAAATATATCGATTTTAAACTTTATCTTCATGCTGCCAGTCTTACCACAGGTTTGTTCTTCCCTCCAATTTGTAATCTAAAGCTTGGGATTTGGTGGCACATCTGACCAAAATGGTGACAACCCTTGAGCTGAAAAACCAGGCCAATGCAAACCGTAGGTGGTGTCATGCACCAACCCTCCATCTCCATACAATCCTCTGTGGTTCATAGTGTTTAATGGAAAGCTGTCTTTAAGGCAGTGTTGAAACTCACAATTTAAAACTTTGACATGAAAGTTTTCCAACAGAAAGTGTTTTTGCTTATGAGGCCTTTTCAGAAACAGTCCATCACAATACAAACCAAATGCAGATCATAGCTATAAAATGTAAAGCAGCACAGGGACAAATGGGTCATGGTCTAGTCTTGATTTGGATCACACATTTTACCATCCTAAAGTGGCAGTTTTATGCGACATTGTGTGTTCATCTGCTGCTTAAAGACCCACTTCAATCATTTTTCAGCCTAAAAAAAAATAACTTGTTTTTTAGGACATAATTTCTGCAGAGCGGCAGTAGTTCATTAGAAATTTGGCTCTGAGTTGTGGGTAGAACTATTGGCACGGAGTAATCCCCGTTGCTGATAACTCTTAGTTTACACTGTAGCTTACAGCCCCTCACACCCCCAACTGGAAGTAAAACTACTAGATACTGAGCACGAAGCTTGTTTGTGATGCTCTTTATATATTTATATATATATATATTTTCCCAACTATTTTAATGAAAGATTTTTTAAAGTAATCATGTGTGGTCTAAAACAGTTTTTTGCTCATACTTTCTTCTTCTTCTGGAATAAGGTGTAATTCTACAGCACGATGGCCACCTAGTGGCCAAACTGAAACGTCCTCTAGGAGAAGCAGAACAAAGCTTCTCCGTTTGAGAATCCATGTAACACTGCATGGTATTATTAACAATCTCATATAATTTCACTAATAAAGTTTACAGTATGCGAACTGTGTCAGATTAATATCAATATCTTCATTACCTATATAGATTACTAATGTATTTGTAAAAAAATGTTTCTAAACATGTAAACCAGAGGTCTACAACCTGCAGCTCCAGAGTCTCATGTGGCTCTTTTGTCTCTCCATTGTGGCTCTTTGGCCAAACATAAAATAAGTCATGGAGATGCTGACCCAGACATGTTGACCGTCAGAGTCAGCAGCTCCCTGCTAATGGCTGCCTAACAAAAATTAACTAAAGAAAACAAACAAACAAAGCCCGCAAACGAAGGCTACCCAAACTAAAATAACAAAACCCAGCAGTGTACGACTGCTAAGGACAAAGAGAGGAAAAAGAAAAAAAAAAGTATTTGAGCTTTTGTCACACATAAAAAAACACATTTTGAGAGATGCTAGGTTCTTATTTTTTTTGCTTTTGTTGGTGCCAAAAAATAGACATAAGTCATATTTGGTATTTAAAAAAAATAAGGTCATGAATGCAAATCCAAATTTCTTAAAGGCTAAAGTAAGAATATGCAGCTCCTTCAGGGTTTGATCAGTAGAAAATGAGCCCAAATGACTCTTTTGCTTCTGGTGTAAACCATGTAATCTCAAAATTGAATCGATTTGAATTGAGTTGATTGACAGATTCTGGAAAAAAAAAAAAAACTGAATCAAATTGATCCATGCTCTGGTGAATCGGTTCAAATCCATTCTAATTTTTTGGCAATACCCGGCTCTTTTGTGCTGTTTTATCTGGTATCCTGAAATCAGGATCCAAAAATGATTCTTTTATATCGTGCTTCTTGATGTCATCACAGATTTTAAGTTTCACCTTCATTCTAACCCGATTCTGTCATTTCTGTTTTTAAGTTAAACACTATCAATTCATGTAGAACGGACCAGTTGATTGAAACCAAACTCCGCAGCTTCCAGATCACTGAGAACAGGTACCTGTGATGGATAGCCTTTTTGTCACCATGGCAACCAAGGTGTATCTCAAATGGTTGCCAAGGCAACACGAGACTAGCTGTTCAAGGAGATGCGAAAGGTCGTAGGTGAATAAGAAAGCGACGTGCCGCGTTGTTGGGTAAGGAAGTGTGAGGAGCATGAGAGGAAACGTGTGCGTGGAGCTCGGCTGTCATCCCTCCATGACGTTAGTGCACAAAGCCAGCCGCCACCCTTCAGCTACCTCTAGAAATAACACTTTTCTGAGGCAGTCATAGAAAATTATTTCAGGAAAGCAGCTCTCCATAAAACAAGATATTTATAGCTGTAAAAATAATCAACTTATGATAGTAACAGGTTTTAGAAGATGGTTTTGACTCTACCAGGAATGATTAAGAATAGGAGTCTGTTATCTGTGTGTGAATCCAAACCTCTGGTTATTAATCAATGATTTTCTATCAGTTTAGTTTTGCCTTAAAGGAGTTGAAATGACAGAATTTTGTCTGTTGTTTTGCTTATTGTGACATGAAAGGACATCAGGAACCCAAACGAGGTGCAGCGAGGCCTCAGCATGATGAGGCTGCCATTTTGACTGTAAGCAGAGCTTTGAGTGACATCAGATGCTGGTCCTTTGAAGTTCGGTGCTCCTATCTAGGATAAACTTGTGGGAAAAAATGTTTAACTGTATTCACAAAAAAATAAACATAATTTTCTGATGACATGAACTGTAGTTGGGACTTTGTCTGTGCAGGGTTAGCTCGCCGTTGGGGATACCTGAGCTGCACGCGCAGCTGTCAGGTATTGTAACTCTAATTAGCGGAGCTGGCTCCACCTAATTATGTCCTGACTGGTTTTTGTTTGTGCTTTTAGGTGGTTGCCTTAGTGATGGATGGGGAGACAGAACCGAATTCTGTTGTGGGAGAAAAGGCAGAGGAGCCGGTGGAGCCCATGGATGCCGCTCCTTCCCCCCAGCAGCAGACCTCACCCCCTCCCGAGGAGCCTGGGGAGACGGTTTCCAAAGTGACAGGAGATGGAACCCCAAAGGAGGGCGACCCCGAGGACAACGATGATGATGTGGTTCTTGTAGGAGAAGAGGCTCCTCAGGCGTCTCCCACACCCTCCCTCCAGGACACGCCCAGCACAGACTGCCTGAAGCCGGCCTCGGAGGCAGCTGAGGACACGGCCACGGCAGAGATGGTTTCCGAGACCCCCCCTTCCCCCGTGTCTTCCAACGCATCCACGGTGGCGGCGTCTCAGAAGCCTCCCGCCGCAGCACCAGAGCCCATCGTGATCGACGATGAGGAGGACACTGAGCAGAAAGACGCTTCCCCCTCACCTGCCACCCGAGGATGCTCCTCTGCGTCCCACTCACCTGCTCCACGCAGCGGCTCTGAGCCAGATTCAGACATCAAGATCGCCAGTGTCACCACTCTAGATTCCTGCAGCCAGAAGGAGAGCTCCATGCTGTCTGCAGCAAACACACCTCCACATCCAGAGGACAACCAGACAGACCTGAACCTGATGATAACCTCAGTGACTTCTCTGCAAGGAGGACCATCTGCCATCATAGCGGTCAGAGCTTCTTTCTCCTCACTGATGCTTAAATACAGTAGAAAGACGAATACAGACACAGCTGAAAGCAGGAACTTTTCTACATGATACAAAGAATAAACAGATTTTAGATGCAGCAAAGTCGGAAGTCTAACCTTGTTTCAGAGATGGACGTAAATCCTAACCAGATGACTTTTGCTTGCAGGCAGGTGAAGGCCAGGCAGAGGAAAATGGTCTGCAAATCAGCAGCACTTTCAGCCTGAATCCAGACACCCCGTCTTCTCGACCGACCGCTTCCTTTAACCCAGGGCGGGGCTCAGGCTCCATCAGCCAGCTTGTTCAGAATGGAGACTCTGAGACGCACAACAGAACAGGTGACTGAGCATGCTAACCTGCAGGTTTGGATCAACATGTTAAACTAAAGATGTCTCCTATGTAGACCTGTAAAACTCATCAGAGGAGAACTGCTCTGTATCTTTCTACTCTTGTTACCTTTACCTAAAAATAGTAAGCAATTGATTTATTTTCACACAAAATTCAGGACTTCAAAACTAAATAAACTTGCATTAAACAGACAAAAATCAAGAATCTTTACTCCAAATATGGATTTATTGCAACAGTTGTTCCCACAGACCATAATAATAATGCATAATATTCAGCAACCAGCTGTCTAATGTTACTAGTAGAGATGTAGAAAAAAAAACTGATCCAGCGATATATCGTGATACTTCATGTGGCGATTCTTGTATTGATTTAAAATGGTGATGTAGCAATATTTAATTAATTACTTGTGAGCGTCCTTCAGCATTTTACTTTTGTTTTCCACATCACTAGTTGGCAGCACAGCACATGGAGCCTCTTTGAGCAGCTCTGCACTGCGACCAAAACAGCACCAGCTAGTGTTAAATGTTCAGTCGACCTAGCGGTTTTTGTTGTTATGAGACATGTACTACTTAGTTACTACGTTGCTGCTAGTATTATATAAAACGCAGCTTTGTAGCTGCTCAGACAAGCTGAGCAGCTGCACACCGGGTCATGCATGGAGCCTCAGCCAAAATGCTGTTGGCAAAGTGAGTTCTGCTGAACTTCACAGCAATAGATTCTAGTTCAGCGACCTGATGGATCAGAGTGACGTGTACAAAGCTCTGAAAAAAGGCCGGTGTCGCGGCGATGAGCGGTGAAATCTGTGTTCACTTCCATGTGTGAGAAAACGAAGCTGCAGCGCTTACTGTCATGTAAAGGATCTTAGCCACACAAGCGCTCTCCTTCATCCTTTCACGCCGTTTTCAGCACACTGAAATGTTTCTGGAAAGAATTTGCTTTTATTTGTTTTGTCCCTTTTTAATTTTGAAGCACCCAGTTAAGTTCCACTCAGGCTTCTAAACCATTTAAATGTACTGGAGAAGCTACATTTAGCAATGTTGGAAATATACTCACTCATGCTTTAAGAACCTTATTGATTAAGGCATATTCTTGTACTGAAAAATATTTTGTTGTAGAAATCAGACAATCTTGACTGTTCCCTTTAAGAACAAATATTTCTTAATTTATCAAAAGAAAAGCAGCTTGAATTTGTAAGTAAAAATGACATTAAGCACTGCAACTGTATCTCATTTAATAATCATTAAATAAAATAAATTTTAATATTTTATTTTAAGTCATACTCTTTCAAAAATTGTCAAAATTGTTCTGGTACAGTCTTGGGATATATCGTGATACTTATCGTATCGTGAGCCAGGTATCGCGATACATATCGTATTGCCACAATCTTGCCAAAACACACCCTAGTTGCTAGGATGCTGCTAATAAAGTTGTTAAAACAATGCTCATATTTGGATAAAAAGACAGTTTTAGTCACAGTTTTCTTTTTTATATTTATTTGTCCCACCTTAAAAGTCAGACGAGGTTGAAATTGGCGTCGGATTTTTATGTTTTATTTTTTTTACTTTCACTTTGACAGTTATGGATTAAAACCTTTATCACTTTTTTAAGGTTTCTACATAAAATCTAGAGTACACATTAAGCTTAAACAAATTTTACAGAAGCTGAAAATAAAGTTAGGGGTGACTGAAGACTAAAGAAAACAAGTTGGGGATCAGTGTCTTAAATAATAGAAAGTTTTATTTTCTAAAACAAAGAATTGTTGAGCATTATGAAGTGACAGACCTTATTTCCAAAGTTTTATTCTGAAGGTTGACCTCTCTTTCCTTTTTCTAGTTCAAGACATGTCGAGGCTCTTCCTTTACCTTTTCTTTCTCTTGACGTCAAAGCTATCTCAACTTTGTTCTGTATTAAAGGTGACATTTCCCTGTTTTGTGTTTCTCTGTCTTATAGATTTATGGATCTCCCAGTCAGCTTCAGTTCCTCGTAACCAAAAGCAGACCGGGGTGGACTCTCCGTCATCAGCCACTTCACTTCCCAGACCTGCAGGCCAGTCTTCCTCATCCACTTCCTCAGGCACCCAGTCCCAGCCCAGGACAGTCAAGGTAATCCACACAGGTTAGAGTGGTCCTTCACAGTTACGTTCTTTTCAGCTTCAACCATTCTGAGGTACATTTGTCTTTAGAGATCAGGTTTATCTTATGGTTTCACTGTACAGCCCTGAACTGTGCGTTGTTTATAAAGGCTTTTATAGCCCTCTCTATCTTAACATGCAACACCAACTGCTCCATTCTGTTAATCTACACCTGCACAGCCCAGACCAGCAAACAGGCCGAGTTTGACTCTACTGGAAGTGTGCACACCTGCTGATGACCAGAGATGGAGGATGATAAACTCCACCTGGTGCTGACTTAACCCCTTATACCTTTTAAAAGGACTAATTATTTGTACACAATGAGGGTTTTTTATGGCTTTAAAAAACAGAACTAATGAAAGGTGAGCATCTGTTTTTGATTTTCTATTTTTGCTAAAATAGTCCACTGAAGAAAAATGTTTAAAAAGGGAATACTTCTTAATATACTGACACATTTTTTATATGAGTGTCAACATACTTTAAAAACCAACTCTGGTCTTTTAATTAGGATTATGTTGTTTTTATTCAAGAAAACTTGTTGTTTTATAGGACTTAAGTTTTGCAGAGCAGCAGGAGTTCATTAGAAATTTGCCTCAGAGTCGTGGGTGAGACTGTTGGCAATCCCGCCCCTCTTCCCGTCGCAGAGCTTGTGGTCCACCTAACCTATTTTCTGTCACAAAGCTCTTTTCAAACTACATTTTTTTTCGTCTGCTCCTGGTCCACAATGATTTAAATAAAAAAAATACTCAGATATGCAATTTTAAGCTAAATTATCCCAATATTTATCCTCCATCATCAGAAAAAATGTTTTCCCGGACTGGTTTCTCTGATGACTTATATTCTAACATGAAATCACGTTTTGTTTTTAAATCGATCTGTGAGGCGTTTCCTCGTTTAAGTTATTGTTGTCTCATTGCAGGTCACCTGTGCCAACTGCAAAAAGCCTCTGAAGAAAGGTCAAACGGCCTACCAGCGGAAAGGCTCCACACACCTGTTCTGCTCCACCACCTGTCTGTCTGCCTTCTCCCACAAACCTGCACCCAAAAAAAGCTGCACCATGTGCAAAAAGTTAGTCTACAGAAGAAATGCATGGAGAAGCGTCAGTCTGTTCTGGAGTGCTTTTCTGCTGTGTCCAAACAACAGCAACAATACGCTTAATTCTCATAAAAATACAGTGATTGTCATTAAAAAAACAAAAGTAAAAAATAGAATTTTTTTCCTAAAAATTGAAGTGAAAAAAAATGTATGTATATTTTTAGAGATTTTTTTTTTTTTACTTCAATTGTTAAAAAAAATGTTTTACTTCAATTAAAAAAACAAATTCAGTTACTATCAAGTGCACATCAGTCGGTAACCACTGTACTTCACTGTACTTTTTTTCTTTCTCTTGGTGGCTCTGTAGTATCGTGATGTGTTTGTCTTTTTTTCTTTTCAGGGACATTACAAACATGAAGGGTACAATTGTGGCTCAGGTCGACTCCAGCGAGTCCTTCCAGGAATTCTGCAGCACTGGTTGCTTAGGTGCATACGAGAACAAGCAAAACCCTCCTAAGTCAGGCCTCAAAACGAAATGCACTGTCTGCGGCAAACTCACAGAGGTCAGTCAACCGCACACACCTGATAATGCTGCCTTTTTTTTTTCTTTGCCACTTGGGCTTAACACCCAGTTGGAGAGGGTTTACATATTCCTGAGTGTTTACACACCTCCAGTATCCAGATAAATCATTTCTTCTCTTATTCTTGTCTTTTGAAAGTTGAGAATCAAATCAAATTGACCTGAGGAAGTTTAAGAAAACTTGCTTTCCATCCCATAGGTTGAAGAAAGCAAGTTACTATTAAGTTACTTCCATGAATTGACTCATACGTCACGACTTAAACCGAGTCCCTGATCGGTCAAAGTTCAAACCGATTTGACGTTTTATGCGTAGAGCCGGAAACCGATCGTAGAAACTTGATGTAAATGCGATAGTTTTGAACCAAAAACTTGTATTTACGAGAGTTTACATCGACATTTTATTGAAAGTGGTTGCACGTTTTTAGATGAAAGTGTGAACGTAGCTTAAGAAAACTGAACCGAGTGAGTGTGATGTCACACAGAAAGTTACTTTTTCAATATTTTTGGCCATAATAATTCATTTAATTATGTGAACTTAATTGTTGTTTTTATTGTTGCTTTTTTATTTTCCAGCTTCTTGTTTTTCATAAAATAGATCAAATAAATCACGTTTCTTTAAAAGGGGATTTATTTATAAGTATGTAAGCTGAATAAGGGTTTAAGTTTACACATTAGTAATGTACTCTGTCAAGCTTAGCTTTGAAAAAGAAATAAAATCTGTGATCTTTTTCCATTCCTGCAGATCCGCCATGAGGTCAGCTTTAAAACTGTGACCCACAAGATCTGCAGCGACGCGTGCTTCAACATCTACCGCAGGGCAAACGGGCTGATCATGAACTGCTGCGAACAATGCGGCGACTACCTGCCCAGCCGGGCGTCCGCCAATCACTTCCTGCTGGTGGACGGCCAGCAGAAACGCTTTTGCTGCCAGAACTGCATCAGGGACTTCAAACAGGTAAAGCCACAGGTGAAGGAGACCATCGTCACCAGAGTGGAGCCAGAATCTGTTCTGATTCCTCTTTAAGTGTCCTTCCTGAGCTTAATAGCTTTTTGTTCTTCATTCCTCCATCCAGGCTAACAGTTCACTTGCAACCTGCATGAGTTGTAAAACATTGATCAAGACAGGGGAAGTGATCCAAAGCCTGGGAGGGGCGGGCACCGCGGGTTCCTACTGCTCCGTCAACTGTATGAACAAAGGCAAGCTGACCTCAACTCCCTTCATTAGTAAGTACTGGAAACACATTTTGACCAGTCTCTCTTTATCCCTGCTCATCTCAAAATGGCTGCATCAGTGTGATCATCAAACCCCAGAGATCTCCTCTGGGAGCACACTGAGGTGGTGGAACGATGTCTCAGGGGAACACTTTGATATTTCTCTGTTGGACCTTTAGGTTCTTCAAAGCATCTTCACCAGAAACCACCTCAACATTGTTTAATGTAATACTCTCTATAACAGAAACAGAACTATTTGAATTCTGTATGAACGGATGGGGACAGAGGCTTTCTTTTGGGGAGCAAATGTAAACTCAGTCAGAAAAATCACCATAATTTCTATTCTGTCGCTTCACACTTTTAGCTGTTCATGCTACAATTTCTTAACTAAATACTCAGAGATGCGGGAATGGATCAAAATACCACTTCGGGGTGGTTTTTGTATGGAATTAAAATTATAATACATTTAAAAGCCCAAAAAGGTCGATTTGGCATGTTATAGGCCCTTTAATTAAATGTTGATCTGGTGGATTATTAAAAAAAAACAGGGATTAATTACCAGTTTCAGTGCCTAGCTTAAGGACACAGTGGCTTCCATTTCTGCGATCTGAACTTCATATTGGCAAACATCTATCCCTGATATGAACATATATAGGTTACATACAAAATTTCAGATTTTTTTTCACCAGTCTGATGTTTTCTTTGGCAAAAAAAGATATACAAATGAATCCAGCTCTGTTGATCCTTCTGGACAGCCACCATCATCCCCATCACTGTGCACCAAACAATATGGCTCAGTACTTCTGTACCAGGAATTTCACCAGTTTTATATTTTTCCAAACTGTGGAAGCATCTAAGATCATTGTTTCATTTGTATGCTATTTTAATCTGTTTTTATAGCTTCACTTTTCACAGGATAATTTTATGTATGTATATCCAAGTCATTGAATAAGTACCTCATTATAGTTTCAAAAGTTATTTTCCTAAATTCTAGTGTTAAATCAATGCCTGGCCATGTAAACTCAATCTTTAAAATGCACTTAAATAATTTTTAAAATGTCCGTCTGTGCAGACACAGAACCCACATGTCACTTCTGCAAGAGAAACGCCTTGCCGCAGTACCAGGCCACACTGGCAGAGGGCAGCATCCTGAACTTCTGCAGCTCTCAGTGTGTCACCAAGTTTCAGGTAGGAACTCTTCTGTCTGTGAAAGCACAAACCTCGGGTGTTTTTGCTGTCTGTTCTGCTGTAACAGTGTAACCTGAGTTATAAGGCACACAATGGGACAGTCTTTTCCATGTTTATTAAAGGCAACCATCTTTGAGTTTGTCCCATGTGACATCTTAATGCTTTCACAATAACAGAGTCCTTGGAAAGGAACACAGATCTCCACTAACTGCTCACATACTCTTCATACACATCAACTTCATACAAAGCTAATAAAATTGACTGTAAATTATTGTTGGTTTATTATTGACTTAATTGATTGTTTTATTTATATTTTATGTATTTATGCTGATGAATGTGTTTTAACACAGTTCTATATGTCTGTACTTGTGCTGACGTTTAGTCTAGAAATGAAGTTCCTGATGGATAATAAAGTTATTTAAATTTAATTTAAATGATAAATATTGTGATTTTCTTTCAAAAATATCATCACATTATGTTATATCATAAACCAGTTACAAAAAGGAAAAACTTGTTGACATTAGTGTATGCAGTTACTGATTAATTAAGAGAATAGGGATATTTATGTATAAAAAACCACCTGTTGTAAGTCTAGTTCAGGGTTGGAGGCTCCTTCACTTCTCCACTTTGGCTCTGAAGGGAAAGAAAAATAAGAAGATAGTAATTTTTAAAATGAAGGATTACTTTTTTAGTATTTATTTAACTGTAGTCGGATAAGATGATTAATTTATGACTTGGGTGCTTCCATAAAAATCAACTACAGAGATGTTTTAAACCACTGCTTTATTACACTAAATCAAAAAACTTTGTGCGATCAACCATTGAATGTACAAATACTAGCATCAAATTTTTGATAAAATATTTAACCTTTCACAAAACATTTATTTGTTAATGCTGATTTGTATTTTTCTGTTGGATCATAAATTAATGTTCAAGGTCAGATAACAGCAGAAGTAAGAAGGGAAAAGTAGATGTCGAAGTAGACTTAAGATATAGCAATCAAACTTTTCATTGGAAAAATCTTACAATTTATATTATTATTGATGATAACAGTAAAGCTAGAGTAACATAAACACAACATAGTGTAGTGTTGTTGACAGGGTGAAGTGAGATTTTGCGGCCTCTCCTGGGTTTTAGTCAGACAGAAATTGGCCTGAAAGGTTCTTTTAGTGTTGAAGGCTACAGATCTCTGGTCTCCTTTTATCATGAATTCATCTTTACAGAATGCTACTCATCAAACGACAACCAATGGACAGGCGCCACTTTGCACAACAAACAACACCATCCAGCTGAAATGTAACTACTGTCGAGGAGCGTTCAACCTAAAGCCAGAAATTCTGGAGTGGGAGGTGAGATCATTTCTTCTTTTTGTCCTCTCTTCTTCACCAACAACAGCACTGGAGTTTAGACTATTTACTCTTTTTCAGTACTACAGTACTAAAGGGCGTCTTTTTTTAAGCAAAAACACCTAAATGTACTGATTCCTACAAGGAAGAAAATTGTTGTTTACTCAAACTATTTTTTGACTTTGTAATTTAAATTATAAACTTACTTTAAATAGTCAAATTACCAGTGAAATATTTACTCGTTAATACTCTGAATTGATTATATGATGGCATCAAATGAAAATGTTTCTGTCTGACACTTTTTCTGATGACCATGATCCAAATGCATGTCTGGCTGCAGGATAAGGTCTACCAGTTTTGCAGTAAGACGTGTTGCGAGGACTACAAGAAGCTTCACTGCATTGTGACATTTTGTGAGTACTGTCAGGAGGAGAAGACGCTCCACGAGGTTGTCAAGTTCTCTGGGGTCAAGAGACCGTTCTGCAGTGAAGGTACTCCTCTCCTAGAGTTCTGTGTTTTTTCTGTATTTTTACTTATGCCAGGTCACATTTCTGACCATAAGGGAGGGTGTTCGCCTCTTCTGCTCGTTTCTTGATTTCTAATTCTTTGTGAAATTGTTTGGTTAGGCTGTAAGCTGCTGTATAAGCAGGATTTCATCAAGCGGCTGGGTCTGAAGTGTGTCAGCTGTAACCACTGCAACCAGCTGTGCAAAAGAGCCGTGACTCGACAGCTTGGAGGCATGACTCGGGACTTCTGCAGCGAGGCCTGCTCCAAGAAGTTTCACGACTGGTACTTCAAGGTCTGCTCCTTCTGGATGAGTTCAGAGGATTACCCATGAGTCTGTGTGGCCATTTAAGATGACAGCGTTTGCTTTTGACCTCCAGGCAGCTCGATGCGACTGCTGTAAGGTACAGGGAAACCTGACCGAGTCTGTGATGTGGAGGGCAGAGATGAAGCATTTCTGTGATCAAGACTGCTTGTTGAAGTTCTACTGTCAGCAGAACGAGCCCATCATGGTCACGCAGAAAGGCCCAGAGAACACCAGTATAGGTATGAAGACTGTGGTTTTTGTGATGTAGAGTCCCCCAAATCGTTGTGAATCAGAAGCAGAGGACAAATGCTGTTTTAAAGAGATTATATTTGTTCTGATGCATCCGCTTATAAACGAATAGATCCATGAATGTCTTTGTTTTCCTCGTCTGAGCTGCATGTGGATCAATTAATCAATTAATATGTCCTAAAAACGACACAATTTTTTAAAATTTTGACTAAACACGCCATAATCACAATTAAAATACCACTTGTGACACTTTACAACAGATCAAAAGATAACCAGAGTTGGACTTTAAACAGCGTAATGTGTTCTGCTTCCTAATTGGTTGTTGACCTTGTCAATTGATCACCTTTGTCCCATGTTTCCTGTCCAGAATGCGTTCAGTTAGAAAAATCTATATACATCTTTGATCATGATCAGATCCTTATCATTCTATAAAACTGTACTTCTTTTTCTATGAATGTTTCTGCTTAAACAGGAGAGAAAATGTGAAAATGTTCATGTCTGTCTGAGGAAAGTGTATAAACTGTGTAGTGAGTTTTACAGCCTTAAAACATCTATTATCCTACTTTTCAGTTTTCAGATATATTTTTAGAAACTAACCCCGCAGTAAATGAGGGAACAATGCATTTTCTAATTATTGTAAATATTGGTATACATGATTTACAACTGGAGTAAATGCATTATTGCAGAGTAGGAGATGCAATGTTTCACAACCTTATTTTTTTCTTTATTTGTCTTTCCTTGTTTTGCCAGAAATTCCACATTAAATTTAAGTGGCAAAAGTGTTAAACTATATATATTTTTTTCATCCATTCCACATACCAAGTTTTCTTCTGAACTCAACTGGACCTGAGGTCTATTTGTGTTTTAAACAAATCAATTCTTTTAACTGCAGTAAAAACAGAAAAACTATAATTTAACAGCTGGAATGTTCATCTTAAATGATTGAGAACACACTAAGCTCTGTAGTACCTGACATTCTCTTGAAGACATTTACTTTAAATTACTAATATTATTAGATGAAAACATGTTAATCTGTTTAAGTTTTTTATACAACTCAAACATCAGAAGAGACTTGTCTTATTGAGCTAAAGTTTAACAGTTTTTTCAGATGCTTTCCAGTGCATTTTTTGATGCAGTGTTTTGATGTTTTTCTTTCACAGGATTAGAAGCACAAGGAGCTAAACTTGGAGTAAGTATATGATGTGCAAAAACATGTTTGAATTATGTTTTTTTAATGTTCCTCCTGACTTCTGTCCTCTAAATGTTGTTCACATGACAGGACTTTCTTTAAGTCAGAGGTGATTTGACCACATGTTTTTAATGCTGGCCAACATAATGAAGCTATAACTTTATTCACATAAAAAGTCAACAAAGGTCGACCTAGGTGACCTTAAGTTGAGTTCATGAAAGGATGAATGAAAGCGTTTTGCTGATCACACTAGCTCAGGGAAAGAAGTGTGTGTCAGCCTGGGGGCGGAGCTGGCAGCACAGACACTTCCTGGAAGGGGCTGTTCCCCCACTTTGTGACATCACAATGTGGGGACCTGCTTGTTTTCATGGGTTGGGAGGGGCTGGTGCTCAGAGAGCAGGGCTTTAGAGGAACTCTCAGAAATACGTCAGTGGATCAAAATTCTGCTTTGGGTTGTTTTTCATGAGAAATTAACATTACAATACATTTAAAAGCTCAAAAAGTTGCTTTTGCATGATACAGGCCTTTAACCTGCTTTATACTTGATTTTGGCACATATTAGGAAGCTGAGTGTAAACATAGAGAGGGTCACACAGGCATGTTGGAGTAGATCCTAGCTCTCTTAAAATATATATTTGTGTGACTTAATATAAAAGCCACCAATAATTCTCACACGTTGTAGTCACTCTCAGTAACTCTAACTGATAAAACCAGGAAATCATAGCATAAATTGTGTGGTGATCAGGTGTTAAATAGATGGTGTAATCTGAGTACTACTGCATTACAGTTATGCTTCTCCCTGCAGAATGTGAACCAGAGTACTGCAGCCTACTCAGGTGGAGGTCTGATGAGGGATGTGAAGAACAAGGCAGTTCTCTGCAAGCCGCTCACCCTGACCAAAGCCACCTACTGCAAGCCTCACATGCAGAGCAAGCTGCTGCAGACGGGTAAAGAGAAGAGTTTTTCATTTTTTTAATTAAAGGACAAATATCTAGGTTTATTCCAGTTTGAAGTTTCATTTGTCAAATCTATATTCTGATTAAAAATCAATTTAGTTCCTGTTTGAGGATATTGTGCTGATTGTGTTACCAACTCACTTTTCAGGTCTTCTGTGTGTGAATCTGTAGAGGGCAGAGGTGACTTGTCTTTGGTTTCTATTGGGAATGTGGTTTAGCTCCGTTTAATCCACAGTTTGTTGTGTAATTTGTGTGTCTTCAAGACAGACAGACATTTGAGTTTGAACATTCAGTTCAGCAGAAGCCACCATCATCAAAATCTTTAATGCAGACACTTTCAAATGAGAAGTCATCCAGTCAACTTGTGAATCCCTTTTGGGGGTTGCTGGAGCCTATCACAGTTACTGTTGGGTTCTCATGTCCAGTCAATGGTTATAACACAAACTTGACTGTTGGTCCTTTTTTAGTCTAGAATCAGATCTTCAGTTTCACTATTTCCCTCTCCTAAGATAAATCATGCACTGAGGCTCCATGTTAAGATTTTTTTTGTTTGTTTTCCCCATAAACAAATATTATTTTACTGGACAAAGTGAGGTGTTGACGTCCCGTATAGAAATTTCCTTACCTACGGCCCTCGCGAAATGAGGCCAAACCACGTCCTCGTGGTTTCCTGTTTGTCTGCCGCTATTTTGAAACCCGTCGACAGTGATTAGTCTGAGTCGTGTTTTTAGGGGAACTGCAATCCCCAGTCATGAGTGAGCTTGGTTCAAGTCCACACCCCTTCCACTGAAAGTGAGCTCAGGAAAATATGTTTGAGGCCAGCAGACACCACATGCTTTTACTGAGGCATCTGATTGGTCACTTTATAACTTGAAGTAAAGAAAAAAACAAAAAATATATTATTAGAAAGACTATATTAAAAAAATGCATCAGTTCAAGAATCGTTAAATATTCTGACAAATAAGATGACTGAGAAATAACTGTCTATATCTCAATAGAAGTCTATGGGATTTTGACTTCTTGGAACCAGCAGGTACTTCCTGTTTGGAACATACACTATCATTGGTTTTCCTACATTGACCCTACCAGTGGATCTCTTGATCCTCGCTGTTTTCTGCGATTCTAACTGAATGAGAATGTATTTAGCTCGATGGTTATCTTCCTGACTAAAAACACCAGTAACACAACTCTGAAAATACCATATCAGCTTAACAAGCATAGCATGCTCCAACAATACCCTGCTGTTGTTTTTGTATCCTTTAAAATAAAAAGAAATGTTCCAGAAGTGGGTATTGGTTATCAGTATCAGACATACATACAAAAATCTCCAACAGGATATTTTATCATTCACTTGTAGCAGCTCAGTATGCTATGGAAGCATAAGAAGTGAAGCTGTTTGAATCACACCTTTAATAGTCAGGTGCATTTTCAGCTTCTGTGCAGCTGTCAAAAGGTATTTTTTACATTTATTTGTAAAGCATTGTTTTGCAAAGACCGACTTTCTGCCACTTTGATTGAGTCACAATCCACAAATACAAACAGTGAAATGTATTGATTGCTGGGATTTGTCTTTTTTTGTCTACAGATGTAGATGATGGTGTTAAAAGAGAGTACATTCCTGTTCCCATACCTGTGCCTGTCTTCATTCCTGTACCCATGAATATGTATGCCCAGGTCACCCCGGCTCCTGTCTCTCTGCCTGTACCGGTACGACCGAAGGGTTTTTGATCACAATTTACCAACATACCATTCATATCAACGGTGTTAGAAGTTTACCGAATACTAAACGCGACTTCTTGTCCCTTTACTTCTAGCTTCCTGTGCCTGTGTTCCTGCCCACCACCTTGCAAGGGGCGGAACAGATCGTTCAGACCATCAAAGACATGAAGAAAGAGGAATCTTCTGATCCTGCAGAGGCCAGTTTGTTCTCTGCAGCAGAGAAGATCACAGAGGATCAGAAACCAGGTGCAAGCATGACGTCTAGACTGCAGTTTGACACATTTTAAAAACCTCATATATAGTTTGGCAAAGGTTTTTGAGTCTCTGATTCTTCAAGTTGTTAAACTTAAAAGAAGAGAGAGATCTCATCATAGGAAGACTTCAACTGTGGCAAACAATGAAAAGAATAATCCAGGAAGTCACATGATTTTAAATAATATTTTGTATGTTTGTGCAAAAATATCAAGAATTGTCTCCCTCACAGAACCGTAACTCCTTTTATTTTCTATTCATTAATTGTATTAATCTCACCTGTTTGAACTAGAAATGTGTGTAAAAGACACCTGTCCACACCCTTAAACAGTCAGACTGCAACCTGTCCACAATGACTAAACCACAGAGCTGTCAAAGGACACCAGGGACAAGATTGTAGATCCCCCTGTGTAAGCCAGCACATGTCCAGACCCATCTAAAGTTCTCCAGAGACCACCAGGATGATCTAGAGGAGGATTAGGAGAAGGTCATGTGGTCAGATGAAATCAAAGTTGAACTTTTTGGTATTTAAGCCACTCGTCGTGTTTGAAGGTGAAAGAATGTTGAAGCCCAAGAACACCAAACCCATTGTGAAACATGGGGGAGGAAACATCATTGTTTGGGTCTGCTTTTCTGCTAAGGGGATCTGTATTGAGGAAAGATTGATGTATTTTCGATTTTGGACAAAAGCTTCCTCCCATCAGTGAAGATAAAACGTGTCTGAATTTTCTAGTAAGAAAACGATCCCAAACACGTCGCCAAGGAAACAAAAGAATTGCATTTCAAGGTTTTTGAGTAATCCAGTCAGATTCTGGATCTCAATCCAACAGAGAATTTGTGGATCTGAATGTGCATCAATGATGACAATTTTGTCCCTGGTGTCCTTTGACAGCTCATTGGTTTTGGTCATGGTGTACAGTGTTTAAGGGTGTGGACAGGTGTCATTTATACAGATAACCAGTTCAAACAGGTTACATGATTCCAGTGGTAAATAGAAAAGATTCTTGACGAAGTTACAGGTCTGTGAGGGATACAATATTTGATCTTTTTTGCACAATTATACAAAATATTCTCTAAAAACCATGTGACTTCCTGGATTAGTATCACAGTTGAAGTCTGAACTTCACAAACCTCTCATCTTAAAGTGAAACAACTTGCAGAATCAGAGACAGACAAAAACTATTTACTGACAGATCCTTCATTTAGCAGGATTAAAAAGTAGTGCAGGTGAAGCAATAGAGATGTGTTGACAGCTATTCTGTTTTACAGATGTGAAACCAGTGAAGATAAAAAAGGAACGGCAAAGACAGAAATCCTCCTCCAGCAGCAGCAGCTCTGAGGTAGAGGAAGAGCAGGAGGACGAAAAGTATGAACCGGACTTGGACTTGGAAGCAGACTTTCCTCAAGGTAAACATACTTAAACATACACAAGTCTAATTTGTTCCAACAAAATGCTAATAAAATGCTAATGTTTGGCCATGAAATACTTGAATGCACCAAATGCACAATTTTTCCTACAAAAATGCCAATTTGTCTGCACAAAATGCTCATTGGTGTCTATAGAAGGCTTGTATGTGGCCACAAAAGAGTAATTTGTGCACACTAAATGCAATTTTGTGCCCACAAAATAAGAATTTGTGCCCATAAAATGTGAATTTGCCTACACAAAATGCAGATTTGTGTGCGCTCAATGCAATTTTTTGTCCACAAAATACAAATTTTCCTCACAAAATAATAATTTGTGTCCATAAAATGTAAATCTGTAGCCATTAAACATGAAAAGGTGACCACAAAATAATGTTTTGTGAGCACTAAATGCTTTTTTCGTGCACACAAAATACAAATTGTTGTCTCCAAAAGGCTATTTTTGGCCACAAAATACTAATTTGAGGGAACAACATCTAATCGTTAATAATAAAGACAAATATTGAATGAGATACCTGTCTCCACGGGGTCAATTGCAATTATTTCAAGGTTCGGACTCTGTTTTGGAATTGAGTGGAATTACTTTCTGTATCGGAACAGCCTGCCGGATTAAAGTTCCCCCAGACTGTTCCTGGATCAGCTGATTTAAGGTTTTGGCATTCTCTCCAGATCAGTGAGAACAAGGAACAGCATGTTCACAGTTAAAGAAGTATTATCAGACTGTATTAGGACCAAATCGGATCATATGAATATAAATATGAATTTGTTAAATAACTTGACTAAAACTAGTTTGACTGCAAATAAACTCCATATTTTTGTGAACTGTATTTCAGTTAGCTCAGAGGTGTGGCCCATGTTGTTTACTAGCTTTCTTAGTGGGGTTGAAGACCATAGATCCTTTTGCACAAGGTGAAAGCAGAACTAAAGTCAAAGCTCAATCCCCTGATGACACACTTTGATTACACAGGGAAATCTGTGTTTTATTTTCTAAAAAAAACAAAAAAAATCAATTTGAGTTCAATCCATTATTTTTTAAACCTAATTCTTTGGATTACTTGTCTACAAGTTGGAAAGCAAAAGTTGACAGACGTTCTCCGTCTCAGCCTCAGATCCTGTCCCGGTTCTTGAAGGAATAGATGAGGAGATGAGCTTCTCTTTACCTCCCGTCCTGTCAGATGAGAAAGAAGAGCTTGAAGAATCCACTCCACGACCACAACCACGAAAACTCGTGAGTACAGACACTCAAAGCGGTCGGACGGATCACTGCAGCTCTCCATTGCTCAGCATTGGTAATAATTGTCTTACAGGGAAGTAAAAGGCGGGCAATGGAGGAGAATTCTGCTTCATCCACCTCTTCCAGTCCAAATAACAAACCCTCTAAAGGACATTCATTGCCTCTGAAAGCTCGCTATGGCGTCAATGCTTGGAAACGCTGGGCATTGTCTTTTACTGACAAATCTGAAGACACCAAAGCAACAGAAAACACCAAACCTGGTAAGGCACCGGTAATGAGCATGCTGGGACCATTGACGTTTGAAAACATAAATAATTAGTGCTGACAGTCCTCTTGTTGTTCTCGTCTCTCTCAGTACGACCTAAAAGTAATCTTCTGACTCTGAGTTCAGAAGAGTTGAATGCAGCTCTGTCCAAATTTGTCAAGGAGGTCTGCAGGCCCAACGGGGAACGCTACTCTCCAGACAGTATCCTCTACCTCTGCTTGGGGATCCAGCAGGTTAGTTTTCTGTCTTTTTCAGGGGTCGCCCTCTGGAACTTTACCTTCAGTGTTTACCTTCTTTCAACTACCGTAACTCTTTAACCGTTTATTCAACTAATGTGATTCCAGCAGATTCTGAAGTGGAGAAAAGCGGTCGTGCGCTTATATGTAATACTCTTACAATAATTACCGGTAAATGCTTTGCCATGAATCCGCTGATTCACATTGATCTTGTAAACGGTTAAAGATTTACGGTATGTCAAAGAGCGTGTTATTATGGCGTCACTGGTAGCATCTCTGGTGTTAAAGGACTTGATGTTGATTTTCTTTTTTTCTAAATATAAAACTAGTTTTGTGTTTAATAAGTAAGATTTTCATAATCTTATAAAGCACCATCTATTTATGTTTTAGCATTTGCGATGCTTGTGCTTTTCAGTATTCTCGTTTTAAAAACACTAAAACACATTTTACTAAAACCTTGATGAACTCCACACTGGTTTCTTTCTAGCTTTGGGTAACAGAATGCAGGAATGTATTTTACCTGCATTAAACCAATTCAATAAAATTTGACTAAATTAATAATTTAATAATTTGACTATTGATTGAATTATTGGTAACACCAAAAAAAAATAGTTGCCAGTTTTCATTAATTCAACTGTATTAAATTTAAGATTATCTAATTAAAAATTCAAATATTCTGGGTTTTTTTCATTACATTATTCTTTCCAGCTTTTATTGTTTTTATAAGATTTTTTTTTACATGTAGAGATAATTAAAAATTTAAAGCATTTTTTCTATATTTCTACCAAATTAATTTAACCTGCAGTTATTTTAAAAATCAAAAATTTGTGACAATAAGGTTAAATAAAATGCGTGGTTTGTATTGTGAAAAAAATGACGTTGGATTATAATATTTAAAATAAATAGATGTTAAATATGTTTTAGTTTTTAAACCCACTTTTTGTTTTAATTCAAAGACTTCATGAGTATTTTGAAGGTAGGAACAAAAGTTTCGGTTACTGTTTTCGGTGGGTCGGGTTTAGCTGCTGCACTCCTTTTCACATCACGTGTGAGCGCGAGCGCAGCATGGCTGCAGAGAGGACGGGTTTGGTCGAAGTTTTTAGTCGTTCCGCTACAATTATTTCAGGTTTGTTTTATGAAATACATA
Organism: Oryzias melastigma; assembly: GCF_002922805.2. Taxonomy (NCBI): domain Eukaryota; kingdom Metazoa; phylum Chordata; class Actinopteri; order Beloniformes; family Adrianichthyidae; genus Oryzias; species Oryzias melastigma. The sequence continues at coordinate 2,119,989 of NC_050532.1, read as the reverse complement.
TATATGTTTTTATATTTATGGGAAATTCGTTTAGGATTTTTTAAAACTGGGTTTTAAAGCGGTAGGAGAAGAGCTATTAAATAAGAATTTATGGCGGTGCTTTACATGTCTGGAAGAGCAGATTGTGTGTCCACTGATTATAACTATTTGCTGTTCACATCCTGATGAGCGGTGATGATCTTTCTAGTATGAGGACACAAACACAAAGGGTTGTTAAGTCAGTCACTGATCGACGGTTTTTTTCGAGCTCCTTTAAAATGCGATCTCTTCGTCTTTCTTAAAGCACCTTTACGCCAAAGGACGCAGACTCGACCTGTTCAGTGATCCAAGCTTCCAGCAGTTCGGAGAGGAGCTGAACAAAGTCCTGAAAGACTGGCAGCCCAGCGTGCTTCCTGATGGTGAGTACAGCACGTGGTCTGCCTATCACTGCGTGTTCTGTTTAAGACGCACTGATAAAAAACCGTTTTTGGTGTTTTTAACATGTTATTGTGACATTTTATGATGATGGGAGAAAATTACGATTAAAATGGCATTTCTGTGTATTTCTTTAGTCAAATCGTTGTAAATCTAGAGCATTTTTTGTGATGTGGAAAATACCATGGGTAGTTTTCTCTATGCACAAACCAGAAGTGTCCAGTGATTATAACCTTTTCTGCTGTTCACATCCTGACTCGTTGTGATTGCACTTTTTATGTCATATGAGGACACTTCAGGAAACTTGTAGTATTTTTTCTGGTTTGGCTTCACAGAATTTGATGTAAGACAACATCTTTGTCATTTCTCAGCTGTTGTATTCTGTTTTTTCTCTTCAAAGGCTCACTATGGGGTCGAGTGGAGGAGCAAAGTCTGTGGAGCAGTCAGCATCTGGGGGAGCAGAGTCCCGCCGCCCTGTTGCGCTCCCTGGTTTACCTGAACACCAAATACTTCGGCTTGCGCACGGTGGAACAGCATCTACGCCTCTCCTTCGCCAACGTCTACGGCCCTGACACGGTCCATCCTGTTACCAAGGAGAACACGGTCTGCATCCGCGTGCCCTCCATCAGTCAGGACCACAATGGTAACTATTCCCATAAATAAAACAACTCAGCTGTTATGCTAATATCCAGTTGTTATAGATTTTGAGAAATTCACCTACACTGGTGACAAATAAAGTCTGCCATTCAGTAGAAAAAAAATATTATTTCCTTCTTATTTCCTGTGACGCTAAATTCACATCGCCCTCGGCAACGCACGTTGAAGCAGCCACTTCCAGTCTTTGTAAATTATGCACATGTGCACGTTTTTTGTAATTCTACAAAAAGAAAAAAACATAATTATAATAATATCCAACATGAAAAAAATTATTATGATATATATATTTTATTATGAAATGTTTTTAACATAAAAATTGTTTTAAAGTAAAAATGAAATGTATTTCATAATAAAATGGTCAATTATTCATTGAAAAGACTTTTATTGGGGTGTTGCTTGATTAAATAATGTTGTATTTATTTATTTAATTATGAACAATTTGGGCTTCCATATTTTTTGACTATTTTCAGACCACACCATAATAACTTTAAATGCAACTACAATTGGAGTAACAGGGAGGAGCCAGGATCATCAAAGTCTTTCCATCCATCCATTTTCCATGCAGGCTACACTCTGGACAGGTTACCAGCTAGTGTTAATTTAGAGTAACCAGTTAACCTACAGACTATGTTTTTGGACTGTCCTGGAGAGAACCCACGTGTGCTTGGGGAGAGCTCTGTGAACAAAAAAGCCAGGAGCAAGATTCACCAGATTTGCACCACTTTGAAAGCCTTTTCCAACTGTAGGTGGTGGACATCCACTTGTAAAACAGTAGGAAAAAAGAAGCCCCTCCCTGCTTGTCCAGTGTGAGCTAAAAGCGTGTTCAAGGCCCTGCTTTTAGTGCATTCCTGAAAATACAGGTCAACTGACCCATATGAACATAACATTATTAGAGAAACATTAACTAAATGTCTTTCCTGAGTCAGAGTTGTACAGTCAAAAAAAGTTTTGAAATGTTATATATTTAAGTGTTTTGCAAAAAAAAAAAAATAAATACTATCTTTGTTTATTAAATTTGTTAATTTCAAAATCCAGAGTCCAAAATGTAGAGTTAAATGTAAAACATGATGTTTTTAACACCACTAGAAATGGTAAAGTTTGATCATTTAAAATAAAAAGAAAACTTCAATTTAAAATGGTGTCTCCTTGTTAAATCGTGGTTCACCCTTTGATGTTTTAATAATGTATTTGTGTGCAATTCTTTTTTATAAAGCTTTAACGTCTTCTGTGTCGTCTGCTGCAGTGGAAACCGAGTCCGGGAAGAGGAAGCGCAGCCTACAGGATGGCGAGCAGGAGGACGAGGACTCGGGCGGTTCCTCAGTACGGTGTCCCGTAAAGAAACACGAGTGTCGTCTCTATGAGATCTACAGATCCAAATGGTAAAAGGGCTTCTATCAACTTTCATTCATACTTTTTATGGTGAATTTGAAGTTATCCTCCTAACTACAAGCAATGCAAATGTGTTCTCTGTAGAGGATTAATCTGAACATTGTGAAGGGCTGGGGCTCTGGGAGTTGTAGTTTTGATCAAAATGTTGAAGGATATGATTTTACTCCACTTGTATTAGCCAAAATATAGCTAGCTTGAAGCTGAAATATTAGCTAAACAAAAAATGAACTTAAAAAAACAAAAAAAGACAATTAAACTTATTTTTTGACTAGTTTACTGCAACAATACTACAATAACATCACATTTATTTTTGTTAATTTTACACATTCTGGTAACTTGACATGTTAGAAATATTTATGAGCTCTCAACTCACTTTAAATAGAAAAGGAGAAGCTGTAACTTTCTTGTGATCTTTTTTTGTCCCTCCAGTCCACCGTCATTGTGGGAGCATCACGGTGTCTTCTACATGCAGCCGGACGCAGCCTGCGGCCCAGAGACTCCGTTGTGGTTCACCTCTGCACCTCTGGAGAGACGGATCCTGGAGAGCCTCCTCACTCGAGTGCTTCTGGCCCGGGACATTTACACAGACAAGGAACACTTGGAAGAGGAGGAGCAGGGAGATCAGGGGGAGGAGGTTGGAGCGGAGTAGCAGAACCCGAAGAAAATGTGTCATCAAACATGTTTCTGTTGCCGATCTTTGTCTCCTTTAGACGTCTCATGAAAGAATGTTCACAGCGTGGTGGATGATGACGTTCTGCTTCTGGATGGAGGTCAGACAGGCACAAATCCTCTATTATGAGTTACAGGAGGAGATGAGGCTGCAACATTTGCTGCTGGAGATGAGAGGTTTAGGAAAATCCCAACAAACCTTCATAGAAACATTAGGTTTCCTTTGTAAAACCAGCTGTATGTTGAAACTCATCAATCATTTAGTCTTTCAGCTTTTAATAAACGATAGCTGTCAGGATTTAATTGATTACATAATACATTTTTCATTCAGAAACCTTTAAATTCCACTGACATGAAAGTATGTTAGGTTTTGGTGTTAGTGAATTAAAAATAGTCTTTTTGGTTTAAAAAAACAGTCTGCAATAGTTTGTCAGCAAAACCAAAGGTGCTTTACGGATAATTCTGCTCCGACATGCTAACAGGAGACAAAGTAATGGGCCTGGAGCGTAAAGCCTTCATGTTCTACAGATTCAAACTTTGCTTTGGAAATGCTTCAAATCAGAGTTTTCATCAGTTTAAAACGAATTAATCTCCCCTCCGTTCAGTCTTTAACTGCGTCACATTTCTCTAGTGTCATTAAACCTCATGGACGTCCCACTGTGGCTTCATGAGCGGCGCTGCTGCCCCTGTCCCGCCCCCTGCTCTTCCTCTGCTGCTCTCAGGCTAACACGTTGCTCCAGTCAGGCCTGCGTCCTGCAGGAGAAGGTTGCCTATCTACATGCTGCGTTTCTTTGCAGGCCCCGTTCCTGCGATGTAGCATTACCAGCGTACTAAGCCCAGATTGGGTTCTTCTTTCCTTGTGTAAATATGTTAGAAAGGGGGAGGAGTCAACAAAGGAGCGGTGTAGTTTTGAATAAATAAAACCTTAGTTTGCAAACGTAACTGTTGCAGAGCTTTTTCTTAACATTATTTATTTGCTTTTAGTTTTTTTTTAATGGTTGTATTTTTGTAAGCAGTTTTCTTCCCCCTTTATATGAGCGAAGATCCCGTTAATTATGAAGGATTATTCCAAATTAAAGAACTAGCTTAAAGACTTAAACATTTGGCAGTTTTTGTAGTTTCAGTTGAAAGTTAGATTTTTTTTAGAATCATTTTTGTTAAACTATCCTCATCTTTTTTTTTTAGTCTTCCTTTGCTTCATATAAAATGTTGTCATGTCTTTATTATTTTCCCTCTTTTTGAATGATGTGACTTGTGCACCTGGTTATTTACAAACTCCTCCCTAAATGACCCCCCTCATGAGTTCATCTTCTGCGACCTCTCCTCCACCTCTGAACCGTGCTTCTCCCTGAACCTGCCGTGGACATAGGAGGATGGCATGGACACTACGGATCAGGAGTTCTGATCAACTCGCGGCTAGACTGACCCTAGGTCAGAGGGCGCTGGGTTACCAAACCGGCTCCCTCTGCTGGACTGAGAGGCGGCTCCAGCAGACGCTGCGGCTGGCTTTAACGCCTAATGTGAATGTGCCTACCTGTAAATACTGAAAGTGAGTGATTGTGACTTGAATCTGAACTGTGGGCTCTTCTGCTGATGTGGTTGTGTTTAATAAATGACTTTGTTTTCTAATCCGACTCTTTCTTGACGCATGGACTCGTAGATAACGGCTGTGTGGTTCGAGGTCTGTAATCAGACTCTTCCCCCCTCCACTGTGACTCTGGCTAAAGAAAATAATATAGTAATTTTTAAAAGGGTTACCAAGTTAGCATTGTTTGATTTTATTTTAGCTAAGTTTATGGCTGAGGTGAACCTAGAAGATTAACGGTAAGAGCTTTTATATTCCTGCTGACATTATTAGGCCTTGTTTGCTCTGCACTTCCTCCACAATACATAAATTACAAATATTTGACAAACCTCTGGTAAAAAGTCTGATCTTTTCTGATTCCCAAGTTTATTTTATGACTTTAAAGTGCATTTTAATTTATGCTACATAACAATGGTTAGTAGCTATTCAGAGGGGAGTGGCTAAAATATATAGATTTGTTCATTCTTCATATCCTTTTTCTACCGGATCATTAACCAATCAGGTTTAATGTTTATGCTCCAATTAACAGCAGTTGTAAGTAGGAAAAAGGATGACGGTTCACCAAAATAAACCGAAATTCTAACAAGATAAAATGTCTTTTTTCCTCGTATTTTTTAGGAGTACATTTGCTTCCTTTGAATGTTCCTGTTTGGGACAGGAAGTCTTTTATTTTGAAAGAAAGTCATTTCGGCTTCTGTCAAAAGTAAAATTGGCTTTACCCTTTGAGAAAATTCCAGTTTATCTTAATATTTATGTATTTATTCATTCTCAAAAATAAGTAAAAATCAAATTTATTTAAGAAATGACAATGTGATGATGCAAAATAGTCTTAAATTTTCATAAAAGGGTAAAAAATGAAAGTCTTGCGTCTCCTTTTAGGTTTTGATCAGTACCAAACAGCCCCAAATGGCTCTGTTACTGGCAAAGGTTGCAGACCCCTGAGTTACAGAAACTGCAACCTTTAGCACCAAAAGAGCCATTCAGGGCAGTTTTTTACTGTCCAAAACCTGACGAGAGACGCAAACTCCCAAGAATAATGCAGAACACTTTCTGCAATTAATGTATGTTTTTGTGTCCATTAAGTCTTTAAATATTTACAATATTAATAACCTATTATTCTAAAGGCCTATGCAGCAATTTATTTTTTACTTTTGACATACAAGCTCCTTTCAAAATAAAATACACCCCATGTCAAACAAAATCCTGCTTCAGTTGATTAACTTGAATTAAAATTGAATTAAAGGGCAAACAGATTTTTTGGTTACCCGTTTCTACTTTTACTACCATTTAAAAAAATCAATCTAAACATATAAATCCAAGTCTATGTTTGAAGGACTGCCTCTGAACAATAACTAGATGCTTGTGCTGCAGAAGATCAGATTATGTGCTTTAAGGTCATACATAATATTTTATTTGTAAATCTGCATAAAAAAGATGGATCCATTTAGGTCAAATCTGCTTGTTACCAAAAAAGTTGGAAACATTTTGATGTACTTTTTTTTCTCCATGATAATATGCTTCTTTAAAATCACAAAAAAAATCTTTGTATTGTTATTTACATGTAGAATTAATGTTATGATTTCCCTTTGAATCCAAACTAAATGTTTTTTTAATGTATGAATCTGTTCCTGTTATTTTGAGTTAATTCATGTTTCAACATGTTTATTGCACAGAAGTAAAATTAAAATCTAGAAAAACCAAAAACTGCTGCACCACAATGAAGATCCACATCCCTTTTTAGGTTTTGGAGTATTTTAGTTCTTCCTGGTAACTGTAGAACTGAGAGTTCAACGTTCACCTTAACAAGACCATACATTTCATTTGTTCAATTTCAGTGTCAAAAATAGACTCCCTTAAAACTAAATGCACAGTATCACAGTACAGCCGTCCTAACCATCCATCACCTAATCCCTTTTGGAGTCACAGGGATGCTGGAGCCTATCTCAACCACTGTTGGATGAAGGTGGGTTTCACCCTGGATGATTCACCTGACCATCCCAGAACCACACAACAAAACACAAACAAATTCTGACCTGAAGGATAATTTAGCCCACAGCCCAGGTCTGGTCAAAACACTCTCAGAGATTTTTTCTTTTCTTCTCAATCGGGCCAATTGAGACCCACACAGAACGTGGCTTTTTATTCCATCCTTCTGCAGTCTGAACAGTAACAGAAGAGTATAGACAATTTATTGGTTTAATTTTTAAAATGTTTTTTAAAATGTTTTATTTTTTCTATGAAGATGACAGAAAGAAAGTATTTTAATATTGACTATATGTGGTTTTCTGGAAAATTCAAATTGTATTTGTCACATACATGGTATATGAGTTTCAAAACCATAAATGTGTATGTTCAGACACCCTGTGATTGTTGTACTTTTCTGTTAGCCTATTGACCAACCCCGGCCTCCCATCAGAGAAGAAAACAGTTATGTGGCCCCAGAGGATCCCTGATTTAGACACATAAATCCAACACAAATGATGAACACAACAGTTGAAAGAAGGTTTTAATGTCTTTTATAAATTTGTACCATCTTACATTAAAGTCAAATAAGGGTAAATGCACTTGTGCATCATCATCATTTAGAGAACTGACTCTATCCTGACATCTTTAACCCTGGAAAATCCATGGGGTCAAATCTGCCCACTTTGAGTTTTATTATTGTTGTTGTTGTTGTAGGTTTTTGGCTGCTGTTCATTCAAAATGAGCTATCAAAGAATAAGTATCTGGTTCTTCAAGGTTAAGAATGCTTCAAACCAGAAGTTGCTCCTCACCATTCAGCTTTATCTGATCCACTAGATTTTCTTTTTCCACAGCTGCAAAAATGTGCACAAATCCAGATTATTTCTGTTCCCATATTTCAAAAGAAATACGTTTTAAAGTATATTTTTAGTATAAATTTAAAGTCTTTAAAAGTTTGTTCTAATGTTTCAAATATAGTCAGACAGAAATTAATTAACGTAGGAAATCTGTGTGTTTGAGCTGAACAGAAAAGCTTCGTGACCTTCTTCACTATCATGTCCCATTTTGACAAGGTGCCAGCGGGACATGACACTTATGTAAGGAGTGTTATATGGAAGATGGCAGACAGCAAAGCAAGGGGAAGAATGGCCTGTCAGCACCCAGAGGTCAGCGTGGTAGCCGGGAGGCGGGGCTCCGGGTGGCGGCTCCTAATCACTTGATGAGTTTGAAGAGGCTTAACATTCCCAGTGCTGTTTTCCGAGACGCTTGATAGGTGGGAAGTCTCAACATGTGGGAGCTCCAGTTTTTTTTTCTTAAAGTTGAGCATTTTCAGTCACCTTCTAAAGAGTTTTTACTATGGGACATATCATTCTTATATCTAATAAATTCATGTAAACAAATAAAAACTTTGTATTTTGTTGCACAAAGTAGCAAAAAAAAGTAATAATAATATTAATAAAAAACACATTTCAAGACACTGAAGGATATTAAACAGTAATGAAACAAAAACAAATTAAAAGTGAATTTTTCAGATATGTTGGAGACAAAACCAGGTGAAGTATATTTTAAACAGATCACCTTTAATTTATGATTTCAAAAGGGATCAACAGTCTGCGTTCCTTCTTTCAGGAGAGAGAGTTCTAAAGTTTGGGAGGCATCCCAGCTGAACGCTCTCTGGTTTAAACAGGAACGCAAAAAGTTGCTTAGCAACAACTTTTTTGAGAACTTTGGAGATAAAAGAAAGATTTGAAAGGGGGAAAAGGTTATAGAAGTTCTTTGGGTCCAAACCAAATTTCCTTGAAATGTTTTCATATTTCAACGTTCAGAAAATCAACCTTTAGCATCAAGAAGTTATTTTCTTCAGCTGATGAAGGAGGAACATTTTTCTACTCTTTTGTATAAAACTCCATCAGTTTATCAAAGTTTGCAGACATTTTGAAAGCATAGCTTCACATGTTGCTCTAATAGTTAGAATCTAAACCACTTTCTTGAAACTCTTTCTGTCCAACATAAAAATATCTTTTTTTTAATTTTCAAATGACTTCCAGATTAATCAGTCAATCACAAGTTTGCAACTTTTGAGCTGTGAAGGAGCCCACATCACCATTCAATTTAATTTTGATTTGTAGTTTATTTCACTTCAGTCAGTATAATGTCAGCCTGCTGTCTGGTTTGTGTGAACTTAACTTTATCTAAGGAAGTGTCATGTTTTCAGTAGAAAGACGATTTGAAGGGTGTCACATAGTGACACTTTTTCCTAATTAATATTTTAGAAAGAACAATATTTATATTAACCAAGGCCTGCAAGGGAAGATATGAAAGTTTTATTTGCTGAAGTCATGGTTACATTTTAGAGTAAAATTCATATTTCCCTCTTTTCTTAATTAATTTGAAACAGTTTTCTGCTTAATTTATGAACTTTAAATATTTTAAACACTGCATTTTCCAAGTTCAGACACAATAAAACTACAATTTAATGTCTTCCCTGCTTGACTTTATATCATTCAAAACTTGTGGTTGACAAATCAGGTTCTTTTTGTGCAGAAGTCTGACTTCATTATTATTTAAGGTGCAGTTAAACATTTTCATCTTAAAGATTCACGTTTTTTCTGGGCAGCATTCTTTATAACGGTGAAATTCCACATGTTTTCTACTGTTTAACGAGGATCTGAGAGTTTCTCCCTCTGTTAGATCATTAAGTGGAAGTTAAAGACATAACTCTTTAACTTAGCTTTAAATAAATAATTTAATTGACATATTTATGTATTTATTTATGTACATATGTATTCATTTACTTATTTATTTACTTATGTATTTATTTACTCATTCATTTCTTTGCTTGCATATTTATTTATTTCCTTTTGTGTGTTTCTGTTGTTTTTTTTATCTTACTTGTGACTTTTTTCTTTTATTTTTATTTATGTATTTAATTTTTTTTTTTTTTGCTAAGCACCTTGTGTTCAACAACATGTTGATGAAAAGGGCTTTATAAATAAAATGATTGATTCATTTAAAATATAAATGGCATCATTTTATTTTATATTGTGGATTAATACTGCATTATTAGAGTTTTTCATACCTTTCTGTATTTGTGCTTTTGTGATTAAGTTCTTTTTTTCTGTTCTATTTGTCCTCAAACTCCGGCTCAAATATTCATGATTTTGTCCAGATTATGAATAAAGCTTCAGTATTTTCCATTTTCTCAGGGAAAGTTACCAACATTAGCAGAGACTAATAGGGACTGATGTGTGGAAATCTAGAGGAATTCAGCATCTAGCTGTTGCAGCAAATGTTGCAGAATTTTGGATGTCAAGCAGAGTCACCGTTATCTTTCTCCCAGTAGGAGGCGCTGCATCCTCGCCATCAACCCATCACAGGAAATGATGGGCTTTCTCATCTGCTTCATTAGCCTCACTCGGTCCTGTAAACAATGACACCCATCATCATCATCATCATCATCATCATCATCTGCCTTCGTTTCAGTGCTGAAGTTCTGAGAGGAGTCTCTCTGACGTCAAAGAACCTCCTCAAAACACACTCCCCCCACGCAAGCAGAAATATTGAAACATTTTCTCACTTTAAGACAAAAAGATCCCAAACATTCCTGTCTTTTTATTTGCTCAGTGCTGGGGTGCACATATGGATGCGTGGAGGTACAAAACACGGTGACAAAACCCAATTTTTTGAAGAGGCCAGCTCTTTTCTTTCTCTGCTCTCTGCCAGAGTTGGCCAGACTCCAGTAACTTGTCCCATTGATCTAAAGCTAAAATGTCCCTGCGCTCCCACACCGCCGGGCCTGCGAGGGAGCGTGGTGGGTGTAAAAACATTTTTTCCCCCTGGTGGGTTCTTTTTTTGTTTGAGCTCAATCCCCAGTTCTTTCAGGGGGCATAAAGAAAGCGCTGCGCTCAGCAGGGTCAAGTGGGCGAGGCCCGGGGTAGACTATAGGTAGCGATTAGGGCCTCTGATGTGCCATGAATCCTCTTCCAATCACATGATATGAACTAATGTCTCCATTTAATGATAATAGAGCAGCAGCTGGGAGGGAAGAGCCGCTGTGCAGCTGCAGGGGGGACGAAAGGGCAACAACAAGCCCGTCTCTCAGGTTGAGAAACGAGCGGCAGCTTCATTTACTGCTCTTACAGGAAGCAGGATTATTAATTTCCCAGACTGAGGATGACACAGAGACGGAGTGGGGAAACCTTGGCTTGATGGGTTCAGGGTGGGGAGGTTTGGATTAGGGTAATTTTAAGAATGCCTGACCCTATTTGGTAAACTATAGTGGAGGAGCGAGAGCAGGATTGTCATCACAGTCACCTAACTCATCTTTATTTATTTATTTTATTTACTTCTCACTGCCATCATGGAGCCACATCTCTGCACACCACACACCCACAGGACCACAGCCTAACAAAGACCCAAACCCCCTCTTTCAGACCTAATCCAGTCTCAATCCTGAAACAAACACAAGTGTGGATTTTTTTGAGATTTAAAGGCAGCTTCAGACGTTCTTTTTTCCTGCCAGAAGGGAGGCGAGTGTTCACAGAGTGACTGCGTGAAGAGCCAGATCCACATCCTCTCCGCATGAGTGATACCAGCACAGCACTCTCAGCCGAAGACAGGAGGATCACACTTCCCACCTCCTCGTTTTCAGAGTAAGAGTTTGAGCAAGTGTGTTCATCAGGTGAGCCGCAGTTTGGCCTCCAAATAAAAAAACAGTTTTATTTTTCTGCAGTTATGCTGTAAGTTCTTTTATGCTTTAACTATTCACAAACAGCAAAAGGTGTCACTTTCCTATAGAAAAGGAATACTCACTACAGTCATATCAACTTGAGTCCTTTTTTATGGAAACTATAAATATCAATGGAAAGAATAAATAAAAAACTTCACTCAAAGTTATGATTTCTGGCAGCTTTTCAAGCTGCTTTCTTTATTCCAAATTTTTAAATTTCTCTTACTTTTTGTGCAGTTAAGTATTGAAGGTCAAAATGACAGAAAATATGGATCAATCCTCTTAAAACATTCTAAAAAAGGGAAAATCTGCCCAGAAAACAACCTAAAAATAAACTTCTACATCTGAGGAGTACATTTTAAAAATCAAGCATTATCACATATGTAATTTTTATGAAAACTATGAATATTAGTGGAAATAATAAATAAAAAACTAAACTCAAAGTTAGGATTTCGGGCAGCTTTTCAAGCTGATTTCTTTCCTTCAAATCTTTACATTTCTTTGACTTTTTGTGCAGTAATGAAGGTCAAAATGACAGAAAATATGGATCAATCCCATTAATATATTATAAAAACAATAAACCTCTACATCTGAGGAGTACATTTTAGAAAGCTAACATTACAATTATGCTTTAGTCACAAAAAAGGGGGAAATAAATTTATACATTCCAAAATAATAAAACTATGTGAGTAACTCTGCTGATTTAACCCATTAACAGCGGAGCTCCAGTGTTTATGGTCTTTGATTTACGTTTTCTCTTTCAGAATCTCCTGGAATTCCGTTGATTGTGTACATTATGTTAAAGGTTTTGTGTTCAAGCATCACTGACGACGCCTCAGGTGTTAAAGGTTCAATAGTCAGTGGGATTACCAAAGTGCAGGAGTCTGGAACCTGAGGCTCTGGAGCAACATGTGGCTCTTTGACCACTTCTCTGGGATTCTCTGGTTAAAGAAACATTTAAATATTTTAATATATAAAGTAACTGTAAAGCAAAAAGTAAAGCTGAAAAAAGCAAAGTAAGCTAACATAAACTTTATACAAATGATTGATAAACAGTTGAAGGACCACAAGTCAAATTAAAACATTTTGACAGATTCTTTTAATATCCAGGTCACCAGATTATAAAGAAGATTTCCTATTTTTGAACAAATTAAATGACTTTAAGTGTTTCTTACTCTTTGAAAAATATGGCAAGTCTTACTTAATTATCTCTGATTCAATTTTTGTTCATTTTGTTACATTTCTGGCTAAAATGCAGCACAAACTGAAATACAATATTATTATTTGTTTAAATTACTGCTCACAGTGTCTTTTATTTTGAAAACACATCATGTGAGCCTCTGTCTAAAAATATAAACTATTTCATATTTTGAAAAAAACTATTGATGTATTTTATTTATGCAAAAAAACAGTTAATTTATATTTACCACAACAGTGAAAACAACATAAATACAAATCAGTGTCTTGTTTTTCTAAAGGATGAAGTGAGACTTTGTGGTCTTTACTGGGTTGAGGTCAGTGAGAAATCAACCTGAATGAGTCTTCAGGTGTTGAAGGTTGCAGACCTCTGCCCAAGTGCATTATGGGTATCATACCCTGGCCTGACCTGCAGGTGTCCCCATAGAAATGGCTTGCCTTCTCACAACTGCCCCGATGCTCTTTTGTCCCGCGCGGCCCCTCCCTCAGTGGATGCACAGTCAAAACAAGCCATCGCACATGACCACACACACACACACACACACACACCCACGCACACACACACACACACAGTCCTGGAAAGTTACATCACATCAATCATTTAAAAAAAGACAGACACCACAAGAGAGATGAATTGAATTAAAGGTCTGTTTGAATGACCTCTGAGAGTCTGATCCTTCTGCACTGAGGGGAAAAAACACTTTATAATGTTTCAATCAATTCATAGATTTCACAAGACTTTGAACCAAATCAACAACATTTCTAAATCAGATGTTAAGAATTTTATCAACAAAAGAATTTCCAAATATTTTGCATGCACCAAGTCAGTTTGATGCATCTAGAAATCCAATGTTTTTAATTATTTAGTTCAATTTCCAATTGGGAATTTGTTTGGAATTAAAAGTTAAAAAGAAACTAAATGTATGAATTGGATTAAATACATTTTAATTGATCAGAAACTTAGATCAGTTTCTGTCCAACAAATCCCAGTCCGCCCAACAGCCAGTGGTCAGGCGTTGGAGAGACAAATTCATCACACTCCTGAAATACATAAAGAGGGTCTGAGGTATTTGTGCTGTGGGCTGAGTGTGAATTTGTTAGGTGATTAAAGGCTAAATTTAGCCTCCTGTCCGCTCTTAGCTGCAGACTGGTGACTCAGTGGTCGACACTTGCTTTCTCTAGAAGTGGCTTTTCCACCATGGGGCCAAGTGGGTCTTCACAGGGCCAGAATGGATAAAAAAAACACATCCTGGCATTTATTTCTCTCTGTGTGGTCAAACTTTTGGGAAATGTGGACGGAAAATTCAGGATTTCTGTTTTGACGACTTTAAAAATGGGGATTGGTGTTGTTGTGCTTAGATAAAAAAAAGGTACAACTACCAAAAACTCCACCTTTTAGTATTTAGGAGTTGTTGCTTCACCAAAAACAGTATTTCTAATAACCATAAAGGGCCAGCATGTACTGTTTATTAACAAAAAAGCATATAATAACTATGATTCCCAAAGATAAAAACAAATTGGGATAAAATGAAAATTTAATTATTTAATTGACAGAAAAGGAAATGAGTGAACATATAATAAACCTTAAATTCACATTTACTTGTAATTGTTTTGTCTGATTTTTCCAGCTTTCTGACCCAATTTTATTAAACCCCATTGTGAAATTGATTATCTTCAAAACTAGTCAATCCACAATTAAAATATTATCTGTGATTACAGCCCATCATGTGACAAGAGGAACATTTCAAACTACACCTTTGGTGACAAAAGAAGGAATTTTTACCGAACTTTTGGCCTCTCTAGAATCCAGCTGTGCACAGATCAACGTGTTTGTAACAGTGAAAAATTGGTAGAAAATATTTTTTATGTGTCAAGAGCTGAATAAAATACTGACTAGACCAGAGTCTGCAACCTTAGATGCTGAAGGAGTCATTTCGTCCAGTTTTTTACAGACCAAAACCCAGTGAGAACCACAAGTTCCCACTTTATTGTTTAGAAAAATACCTTTTAACTTTATTTTTTATGACTGTTAAGCAATTAAAAAAAGATGCTTTTAAATATTTACAATAAATGAATTAAAGTAGTGTTAAATTCCCTGTAGTGTGTTTTTAAATCATGTTTCCATACACAATTTTTTCTATTTTACTCTAGACATCAGGAAATGTGAGTTCCTTTCAAAATAAAATGCATCCTGTTTCAAATAAATAACTAACCTATTATTTTTTAAGGCGTATATTTAATACTTTGAAGCCAAAGAGCCTTAATGGAGGGATAAAGGAACCACACAAGGCCCTGGGGTCTATTTGGTTGCAGACTTGTTGATGTTCCTGTTAAAAAGTCAGAATTTGCACCATTAATAAACGGATGTGCATTGCAGTTAACAAAGCTTTCGTCACAAAGTTTTTTAAGTTTAGCCTGTAGACTCATAGCTGGACTCACTTTCCTCTGTCCAACTCAACCGTCCTTTCATGAAACATTTTGGAATGGGTGGAGTAGACTACATTTTATATTTCCATACCACTTTACCTCAGGCTTTTTTATTTTGTTGCCTTTCAAAACTCAGCTGGTAACGTCAGAGCTCGTCCATGACCATTCGTTTATATAAGTCTTACCAGCTTATACTTTCCACAGGTGGGATCCTTTTTAGAAAACCACTGCTTGTCACTGTTTCCATGAATGTGAATCAGTTGAGTTTACATTTACAACACCAAAACCACCTCCAAATTATTTAGTTTGAAGATTTTCTTTCTCCAAAATTGCCAGGACCAAACAGAAAAAGGACTACCAGTGACTACCACCAGGTACTGCGAGAGGTAGAGAGGATTCTTAACAAGCTAAATAATACATTTTATTAAGAGTATAAGATTTAATCTTTGATTTGATTTGAAATTGTTTATTTTAAGCAATCAAAGCAAGAACAATGCATGTAGAATACAATCAATTGAGGTTTACAAAAATATGTCAGACATAAGATGATGAGGCGTCAAGTTATAGATTGCTATGAAGGGAGTGGGAGGAAGTGAACTTATATAATCACACACTAGACCTACATAACCATTTTCTATACATGACTGATTAATATCTGGTTCATAATTCATAATCAGATATTTATACTTTACAAAAAACAGATTCAGATCATTAAGATTCCTTAAGTAACAATAACTTACATGACAATGTAAGTAAACGCAACACGATTTCAGACTTTATCATAGGATATGCAGATCAATAATCAGTATGAAAAGAAAAATCAAATATCAATCCTACATATATATATATATATATATTGTCTATATTTACTTTTTGGCAATATTTGTATCAATTTAAAATACTGCCAAGGTGATATTTAATTCATTATTTATAAGCATGTATTTCAGTCTTACTTTTTTTCCAATTTAAACCCCAACCACTAGTTGGCAGCACAGTGCACAAAGTTCCTTTGAGGATCTCTACATCGCAGCAAAACCAGAACAAGATCTTGCAAGAGCTGAACTACTTGTGTTAGTACTTGTGTTGTGAACTTATGAGCCGGTTGTTGTCGTTGCTACATACGGAAATGAGACATACACAACTTCTTTTTAACTAAAGGATGTGTACCGAACCAAAAATCAGTGCAAAGTTGGAACTGATATCATTTAAAAATCCAAATTTAGAAAGGAAAGCTATAATAAATAAATAAGCTAAATATATAAATAAAGAAAAAAAATGTTCTTTAAATATTTTTTTCAAAGTTAAAT
Source organism: Oryzias melastigma (assembly GCF_002922805.2). Taxonomy (NCBI): domain Eukaryota; kingdom Metazoa; phylum Chordata; class Actinopteri; order Beloniformes; family Adrianichthyidae; genus Oryzias; species Oryzias melastigma. The sequence goes on along the minus strand of NC_050532.1, from coordinate 2,103,653 downwards.
CTATCCTTTTTCCTGAAAATATTTACCTAAACTCAGAAGAACTTAAGGACTGAAACATTACAAATCTCCTTTGTGATATTTCTCACTAAGGATCTTCTTGTAACTGATGGGAGTGTGTTTGTGGTTAAGTTTGACTCTCAGGTGAGAGACTGGCGTACCCGTCTCACTTTAATTATATCAGAAGTTTGCTTTGAAGTGAGCCTGACTCAGCGTCAAGATGGAATATTGGTTGTTGGAATGCAGAGGAGGAGGAGGAAAGGAGCAGCTGGGAGGCTGAAGATCAGAGTAGAACAAACAGGAAGCCAAGTGGATGGGAAACGGCAGAAAAAACAAATCGTGACCTGAATTATGTCGCCTTTCTCAGCAAAGTCAGAATAAGTGCAGTTAGGTTAAAGTCTTTGAGTAATCAAGCACAGAAATATGATGTGTTTTTGAGTCAATGTTTGAGTTGACTGAGTTTTAGGAAGCCATTAGTTCCAGAGATACTGCATACTTTTATGTTCTAACACAGATTTAAAAACTGTAAAACTGTTTTCTAGCTTCAGTGCCACCATGTTGTCAGACCTCTCTTGTTGTCACACATAAGGTTGTCATTCTTTCAAAGTTTTATAAAATCTCTGTTTCCTCGCTTATCACCAACACAGTAAGGATTCCTTCACATTTGTACTAAACAACATTAACTATGTGAAAGACTAAGTTTTTCTAAAATGTTTTGATGTTTATCAGTTAAAAAAAACAAGCTGAAGAACTTTTTTAATTCAGACTACTGACTGTATATAAGAACTGGACCTAGAGAGTGTGACGTCACTCATCAAAAATTTCTTTACTCCAAGCTTCGACGAAATGAAAATAATTTAGTCACCATTTTCTCTGACGTCGCCATGTTGGAGCCAGACGTCAGTAAGCCACGATTGGTCCAAGTCACCCTTAATCATTGTTTCCATGGCAACCACCACTTTAACCAATCAGTGAGATTTTTGGAAGTCCACACCCCTCCCACTGAAAGAGGGCTCAGGAGAATCTGTCAAAAAATGTTTTGAAGGTTCAACAAAGAGGCCAGCAGCACCAATATAGGCGTCTGATTGGTCAATTTATAACTTGAATAACTTACGATAAATAAAAAAATTATGAAAAAGAAAAGGATTATCAAGAAGATGTTAAAAGTGAGGTATCAGATCAAGAACTGTTATTCTGACAAATAGAATAACTGACTAATAGCTGTTTATTTCTTAATAGAAGTCATTGGGATTTTGGTTTTTTGGAGCCAGCAGGTACTTCCTGCATTTCTGTTTATATGATCACTGAGGCCTGAAAATCTCTGATTTTCTGGCTTGTAGTGTCACAAACTAACTAGTTTCACCAACATAAGTAAAGCAATTAAATGTTATGTCTTAGTCACAACTGCTTTTCAGGTAGATATGAGCTGTCCGAGGAGGGAAAATGGACGAATCTGTGTGGGGTACACAGGTGACACGCCTAAAATATAAAGATCGTAGACCACTCGATGATACCAAAGAGTGAAATTGTTCTTGCACTTATTTTTCTGCAAAAATCATGAAAGAATGCTTTCTGAGGATAATCAACCAATCACTAGTTACTAGTCAACTAGTAATCAATTTGAGCTATGTTTTGCACTCGACCTGATCAGAACAGGATTATGAAAAGTATGCAAAACCATGAAATAAAAGAACTCAGTCTTGGCGGGATTATATAAGTTTGTTTTTTCCACTCCTTTTCAAACAATAAACCAAGCTCTATTTGACATCAGATAATTATCACTCATGTTAATTAATCAAATGTGACTTAAGTGTCCTTGGTTTTTCTAATCAAAGCATTTCATTATTTATGTGATGAGTTTGATACATCTGTGTGAGTTCATTTGTATTGTCTAGAATTAGTGCTGGAAATAAACCAAATTAATCAATCAATCAATCAATTCGTCAGGCGTTGGGGTCAGGTTGTGTCAATGTCAGGATAGTGAACTCTGGTTTGGGTTTTGTCAGTTGATTTGAATTGTTTCATGTTCATGATCCACAGCTGTCTTCATTTCTGCTAATTGCCCTCAGCCTATTTAAATATCTGGTTTTCAGTTCATCCTTGTCAGGTCTGTTTATGATTTTTGTCATGTTTTTTTTGTTAACTTATTAAATGTTGAGTTTCTGTCATCAGACCTGATCTCCTGCATATTGGGTCCTCCACCAACATTTCCTTACAAGCAAAACCTCATACAACACACAGGGGTAAGTTTTGGTTTATCCTCTCATTGATGCTTGTTTATTAAGGAGCCGGTACGTGCACATTACTAACGACTAGTGCGGCGTGAGGGCACCACACGACAGTATGACCTGTATGTCATATTATCCTTACAAATATTTCACGATAAATTACCAACTCGCATGAAAGTGGTACGTTCCGTTTCATGACGGCTCTCCCTTAAATTGCAGCTAATTTCCCCTTCAACCCTCCACAACCTGGACACCCCAAAAACTAGCAGCACATGATCAACCTCAAGTTCAAGTGACTCAGGCTTTATTAATACTGGAAATGTCAAAAACGTTACCAAGCTAAGAGCTCCAAGGTGAATGTGAGTTTGTACATATTGAATAAAAGTGTATAAGTCTTGGTAAATTAAATGTTGATTTATCTGAAATTGTACATTTTTAATTGGCTTGTAAAATTTGGAGGTTTTATATATTTTTATGAGTCATTCTTTCACAAATATTGAGCATTTGATTGACTTGTTTGGTTATCTTAAGCCAAATCTTCACCACTAACTCACTAAATTCAGAAATCCCAGAAATGACCACTGGAGGCTGGTTTTTGAGTGGGACCCTTTTGTATTGACTCCCATGTTAAAAATTCCAACTTTGTTAGAGTATACTTATGAGTGGCCTGTTTTCAAAAACGTATTCATGGTTATTTCATTTTAGTTTATTTTTTTAAATCCTGGAAGTCGTTTTGATGGTGGAATCTGCAGAACTCATTATGTATTTTAGTGCTTAAACTATTGTCAATTTTTGAAAGGACAAATAAAGTTGGGCTTAAAGTAAATAAGACTGCACATCTTCAGGTTTTGTTTTTGAAAATATTTACCGTTTTCATTTGCAAACCTAGATTTAATGCTCAGGCCTGAGTGACAAGCAACAGTACGTTAACTCATTCTTTTAAAATTAGTTTAGGAACTTTTGCAAAATGATGAAGTATGATATTAATATTCAAGCTATTTTTAATTTTTCTAAATATTTTGAATAATAATAAAAAAAAATGAAGACCCACCAGATATCCAGGTCATCCAGACACGTTGGGGTTGTCGAAGCTGCAGGGGATTAAAAAAAGAGATAAGAAATGTTCCCAGGCTTTTTTTTCCCAAACAACTTCCTCCTGCTCCTCCTGGGAGTTCCTAAATGCTGAGAGGTCAGCTGTTGACTGAGTACATCCGGGAACACATCTTTGGATAAAGTGAAAACCTCTTCCTAGAATCGATTTATGGAACCCCAGATACAACACAAAATCAGATTTTGTATCATTAATTCAATTTATAATCCATAATTATACATTATCCTTTATTCTTTTGGATTCAGGACCTTCTAAATCCCTATTGGGGTCACGGGGTTGCTGGTGCCAAACCACCTACTGTTGGGTAAAGATGGGGTACTCCCTGAACAGAACACCGGTCTCCAACAGGACGACACACTCACATGCAATCTGAATAATTTAAATACTCAGAAATACCATTTTGAGCTTAATTATCTAAATATATGTCCTCCATCATCAGAAAAATGCCACAAGAACATATTATACACCAAATACACAGTTTCCCTTAATCTTTAGTTCTCTAACATAAGCTGCACATAAAATCAAGATTAGACAATTTGGCCTCACTGAATTGAATTGGAGTTTAGCTATCAGCTAAGATAGTTTTGATGTTAACTTTTTATTGTTTGCGTCTGGAGACAACCTCAATCAGGAGTCTGCTACCTGAAGCTCCGGAGCCATAGGTGGCTCTTTGACCCCTCTTTTGTGGCTCTCTAGTTGATGAATCAATACATGTTTATAATTTTAAAACTATAGTATTTTTCCGACTATACACAGCATTTAGCAAAGCAACATTGTCAGATAAGTCAAGCTATTCAACAAATTACAAAAGTTTAGGCTCTTGACTACAATACCCATAATGCTCCAACAAATCTTAAATTTCCTTTGGGAATAATAAAGATTCTATTCTATTCTATTCTAGGATCCATCGAGTGATTTGGATTAGTAATTTACCAAAGTTGAACATTTTGACAGCCTTTTGTGTACCACAGAAAGTACAACCAGAATTCATAATTAGGCACACTTAAATTTAAGGTGGACTGTCTACAATCAAAGTAAATTCAAGGATTTTAAATGTGCCATATGGTTCAAAAATAGATAAGGTTCACTTAATCAGCTCTGATTTAATTTTAGTTAGATTTACAGATTTAATGGTAAATTAAACTGAGGATAGTTTTTTTTCTTAAATCACTCAAGACATTACACTACCTCCTGCTATGTTTGCTGCCCTGGCATGATCCTGTGTGACGGTGTCTTTTATTTTGATGGGAAGTCATGTGAAATTTTCTCAAAAGTTAGGAATTGTTTTACTATTAAAAAAAATATGAATATGTTTTGGAAAAAAAAAAAAACAAGCATTCATTTATATTTATCATATTTCTAGCAGCAATAAATACAAATCCGTGTCTTATTTTTCTACATGGTAAAGTAAGACGTTATGGCTCTTTTAATGTTAAAGGGTTCTGACCCCTGTTCTAAATACATTGAACATTTTAGAAGCTACTGGTACTAACAACAGTATTTTTAGTTAATCCAATAGAAGAGACATTTTAATATTGTTAAGAATCCACAGCACAGGGAGAAAAGCTCAAATCAGGAGCTTGATGTTATAGTTGAGACTTTAGATCTAACTGTAGCTAAATATATACTATAATACGGTCAAACAATTACCTATCGAGCCTTTTTTTTAATACACTAAAGCCATAAAGTCCCACTCCGATTAAGATTATGCTTTTAGCTTTTTTAATATGTTCTTATAGCATTCCTTCCTGATGACGGAGGACATATATAAAGGAAATTAAGGTGAAAACTGTGCTTGTGTGTATTTCTTTTTTCAAGAAGGGGACGGGGGCGGGGTTGCTCTGTGCCAACAGTCTCACCTACAACTCAGAGGTGAATTTCTAATGAACTCTCACCGCTCTGCAGAAACTATGTCCTAGAGAACGACAAAAGTCTTTGAATTTGGCTGAAACCGCATAGATATAATTAGAAGACCACTGGGAACAATTTAAGAAAAAGATCAAAAGATGATTAGAGTGGAACTTTAATGCGAGGAAGGGAGTCATAAAACTATAATAAAAAGCAAGAAAATCAAATATGGTACAAAAAATGTATTTATTAACAGTTTTGTAAACATTTGAGGTAAATGAACATTTACATCAACTGGTTCTCACAGAAGAATCATTCATTCACAAGGCACTTTTCTCCTTTAAGACAGCAATGAAAAGCGGTTGTTGTGAGCATTTTGCGATGGTTCCTCCACCCGGATGATTCAGTAGCTCATGCTCTGCATGAAACAGGAGAGTTCAGAGAATTCACTGACGCTGATGGGCTTTTGCACACAGCGTCCCGTCAAGGCTGCAGGGTTAGGGAAGGGCCAGCTACCCAACTCACGTTCTCCCAACTGTGTCTGATATATCTACCCAAAGTGCTGATGGGGGAGAACAGTATTTAAAAGCACTATCATCATCGTTAGGTCTTCATCTGGACTGAAGATGCTCATGTTTCCTTGTTAAAGCTGTTCTGCCATATTTAGTTAAGACTTCATTTCGTTTGAGAGTTTGCACTGTTTTTATGTTTAGAACAGAAACTTCAGAATATTTTTTCTCAAAAGTGCAAATCTCTCAAATTGTAAAATGTAAACTTCAGGATTCAAAAAAATGAAATGCAGATTGTTGCTTTCAGCTTGTAGTCCTGAAAGCAGCTGTGGTCAGAGAAAACACTTTAAGTGAGCACACAATCTCTTGCTGTACCATCATACTGCACCCACTGGAGGCCTTCAAAGTGGAAAATATGAGGCTTAGAGAATGTCTATTCTTTGGTTTATCACTTACACTTTTAAAATACAAAGTACAAATGTAATACTGTGTGATTTTATGCATTCGTTTTGCTTTTTATCTCTTTTCAAGTGTTGAGAGCACAGCAAATGAATGTTAATTTAAAAGTGCCAGGGTTGAGAATGACCAAATAGGACAGTACCACGACACAGACGGAGGACTGCAGCTGCTGACCAGTCTAGTTAGTTGCACAAAAGTTGTCCAAGCATCATAAATAACGCGACACAATAGAGTCAGAGCGCTGCTGCTTTGTGAAAGGTGCAGTGACAGCCGTGCTTTGTGTCATTTGCAAACGCAAACTTATACAAATATGAGATTTAAGAGTGAAAGGATATTTTTTTAAGCTCTTGAAATGTGATCAGGAAAATAAATTGCATCTCTAGGAGCGACTTTACTTGGATTTTTGGCTTGAAGCTCAGCAACAGTTTCTTGAACATGCAGCACCAAGAAGAATGGCTTCTACGGATTTGAATTTTTTTCTTTTTATAATATTTTTAGGCTAAATCTGGTCGACAAGCTTTGTTCTGTTGGCATTTGCTGACTGAAAAGCAACACCGACAGTGGCAGCAGGCATGAGGGGAATTCTATTCTCCGCTCTTTTTCATTTACTGACCTGCTCATAAACAGCCAGGTGCATTCTGGGTCTCTCAGGAATGACCCCAACCAGCAGTTTTAACCCTGATGCGTCCTTCTTACCCTTCACTCCTAATCGCAAATGTTGACGTTTACTTTGGAACGTAGAGCAGTCTGAATTGTCAAAAATAATCACATAAAAACAATAAATTAGATTTACTTTGATTGTGGATGATTCACATTTGGCAAACCAGCCTCGCGGAGGGTGAAATAAACTCTCTGTACATTAATGCCAGATTTTTGTGCTTTTCTAAATGCAATAAAAAAATAAGAATTTAATTATTTGACACTTGGTGGCTTTAAATGACATTAAATGTTCGATAAGGTTCAAAAAAGAGAGAAGCTGTGAAACATGGGGAGATCTCTGCCCCAAAGTCAGCCTGTTGTGGACACGTCTTCTTTTGAACCTGAAACAACATTCCGAACTCCTCTCATGAGTGCAGAACGCCCCGCAAAAAGAACAGACTTTTGTCTCAGCAACTCACCAATTGCACTCAGAATTTCCTTCTATGCTTCGTATGTCCTTTTGTTTTTGACTCATGATGATGATTTAGTAATTTGGATGTGGGTGGGGTTGGAGGGACTAGGTTGTTGGAGAAGGAGGTTTGGGGACAAAGATGTTTAGACAGCCAGGTCGCCCGGCCTGGCCCTGATGCTGCTGCTCTTGCTGGTGCGGCTGAGCCGTCGCGGGTCTGTGCGAACTGTTACTGGCGGCTCGTGCAGCTCTACTGTAGTGGTGGTGATGTGGACTTCTTCCTGCGCCATAGAGGGAGAGCTGGGCCTGCCGCCGCTGGTGGCTGCGTCGCTGGTTGTGCCGCTGCTGCTGACAGGAAGCAGCACAACAGCATCAGCTGACTGCTGCTGGTACTTGTTCTCGTTGCTGGTGGAGGACGAGGCGGATGGAGATGGAGACGTGCCCTTCATCTCCCGAGTCTGCTGCTCGGTGGCCAGGTTGGCCCAGTTCTGTTGCGTGGCCAGCCTGTGGTTGTTGTTGTTGCTGATGTAGTAGTGGGAGGAGGGGGAGGCCTGGTGGATAGACTCCTCCTGCTGGAGCGCTTCCATCTCCTCTGCGGAGGGCACAGCTGCCGGGTCCATAGGTGGCAGGAAGACGCCGCTGCCTGCCGTCACATCTGTGTAGTTAGGAGGGTAGCTGAGGCTGGATGGGGCAGTTCTGGAGGCCGAGGCCAAACGCTCTGGCTCTGCAATGTCAACATGGCGCAGCGACTCATGATCAGGGACAAACTTATTCCTCATTCCTTGTTTAACCTTCTTCCAGCCAAGGTGATAGATTTCTAACAAATTCAGCAAAAGAGACACGCAAGCCACCACAAGCATGAATAAAATAAAAATGGTCTTTTCGGTTGGCCTGGATATGAAGCAGTCAACAGTGTTGGGGCAGGGCCAGCGTGCACACTTGTACAGGGGCTTCAGGTGGAAACCATAAAGGAAATACTGGCCTAAAATGAAACCCACTTCAAACAGGGTCTTAAAAATAATGTTGAACACGTACGTGCGCAGCAACGCACCTCTGATACGGATTTTGCCATGTTCGTCCCTGATTGGGGGCTTCTCTTTCTTTCTGCCTCCCCCGGCATCGTCCCCGTTTCTATAAAGGAGTTCTTTCTCCTCGTGGAACTTGTTTGCTTTGCGCATTTCTTCCTCCTTTTCTTTCCGCTTGTCCTCCATGCGGACGATGTGAAGCACGTGGCCCAGGTAGATGAGCGTCGGCGTGGACACAAAGATGATCTGCAGCACCCAGAAGCGGATGTGCGAGATGGGGAAGGCCTCGTCGTAGCACACGTTCTCGCAGCCGGGTTGCTGGGTGTTGCAGGTGAAGTCAGACTGCTCGTCACCCCAGACCTCTTCAGCCGCGGCCCCCAGCACCAGGATCCTGAAGATGAAGAGGACAGTCAGCCAGACCTTGCCGATGACTGTTGAGTGCTCCTGAGCGTTCTCCAGCAGCCGCCCCAGAAAGCTCCAGTCGCCCATGCTTCAAGTTTTCAAGCCTATGAAGAAAGTACAGGCTGGAACACAAAAAACAAGAGAGAACGACAAAGCAGAAAATCCGTCAGCACACGAAGAAACCCGTGAGCTCACATTTGCTAACACAAAGATTGGAAGGCCTTACTCCAAGCTTAAAAACCCTACAAGTCTACGCCTGACATCGACATCTTTTGGATGAAATGCTTGGCAGAACATCTGTAAATAAATTCGCTACCCAGATCAGTCAAGCCAGTCCAACATTTTTGCCTCTAATCCATTCGGATAGTTTGCTTTAGCTGCTGGGCGTAGTACAGTTCAGGCCACCTGTGGCTCAGTCCCTTTCTCTCTGCCCCAGCGACAGCCCTGTCTCTGTGTCTCACCTGCTCGCTCCCCTGCCCAGCAGGCATGTGCTGAGATCAACATTATTATGCTCGAAAACAGCATTTAGCAGCGATGGGGCTCTAGTGTGGCACATGCACGCACACACAAATACCAGCATCCACACTCAACCCTCCCTTCCTTTCACTGTCTGCCGGCTGTAAAACACAAAAACACTTACTGTACAATTAAAATGTGACACTACAATAAAACCAGGACAGCAGAAATGGGCATTAAAAATGACTACTACTGTTTTAAATTAAAAAAAAATATGCTTAAAAAGGATTTTATTACATTTTTATTGCACTTACTTGTTTTTAAAGTATGAAAAAAGAGAATTTATGCCTTTCTGTTAAAAATTGTTCAGCTGAGTCAATATAAACATCTAGACATTAAGATCTCCTATTTATCAATCTGGAAACTTCCATTTTCCATGCATATTTTAGTGTTAACCCCTAGACGTCAATAGAGGCATCAGATCAGTTTGGCTCCAAATTCATCCTAATTTTAAGCAAAAACATAAGTGATTTTTTTTTTTTCATAGCTGATAATAAATCCGGCGTCAAAGAGTTAAAAACCCATTTAAAACAAAAACTTTAATTTCAAATAAAGGAAATACAGGAATGTTGGTTTTGAAGTCAAGTGATAAACTTGATTTCAGTGTTGTTTCATCATCAGAATGGGATTGTGTTATTAAAATAAAGGCCAAAAAAGAGAAACTTACTAAAATATTCTTGCATTAAGAGTAATAAATCCATCGACTGAGTTTCACAACTTGTGTGACACCTGGAAGACAAAAAAATCTGTCAAGCAAATTTTAAAATGACATGATTTTCCCATGTTTTATTTTCTTTTTCAACTTTTTTTAGTACACAAACAATCCTGGACGTCTTTGAATGAAATTTCCATTAATGGGATTTTTTTCAAAGTTTAGTTTTATATAAGCAAAAACATTTAGATTTATCTGACTTTTTTTACGAGAACCGCAAATGCAACAGACAAAAAAAAAGCTTTCTTTTGACTTATAGTTGTCTATATGTACATATTACTGAACTTTGACCAAAGTAATGTTAAAAACTCAAATGTTCCAGACTCACAATAACAGATTCCCTTGAGTGCCAGTCAGGCTTTTTTGCTTTTAAAGCCACATTGTATGAGTAAAAATGCAGCATTTCCTAATGAACTTGGTGCGCAATTACTTTATTCCCACTGAAGTGCGTGTGTAGGATGTCCCCGTTCATCCACCATACCTTTAAAGCGGAGATGTCATACTTTAACGTGGAGAGAGGATCCGTCTGCCCTCACAGGTGACATCGTAGAAGAGCGCGTCCAACTCCTGGATCCGATTTTTTTCTGTTCAAAAACGCCTTTTCTGTCTTTTTCTGTGCTTCCCTACAAAAAGAATTCGTGCGCTAACTTCTCCACGCGCATGTTTTCTCGTATGGGAAAAGTTTTCCTTTTACGCGCGGTGAGAGTTTGACTTTTTTGTTTGTGCGCGCGCGGAGGCGGCGGTCAGAGATGGAGCTCGGGTGGAACGGGGCTACCAAACGTTTCAAGCCATGTCTGGACTGTCACATTGTGTGAGCATGCATGAGTGGGTCCACAAAGTCATCAGCCTGTCCGGAGTCACACCACGCCCCTGCCCTGCCAACCCCCCCAAAACAGCTCCAAAACTGTGCGTAAAAGTTTCCTTACCGACCACAAACTCCATTTCTCCACCAGAATTACTTGTTGAAAAGTTTGTAAATGTCTGCAACCAAAGTGCCGTGACGTCACAATGGACCAGCACTTGACCCTTTCCAAATAAAATATTACATCACTGACTTTCAAATTTAGGAAAACTTCTTCTGAGGAGCACCAAAGCTGAGATTAGAGGGGCAAAATATTTTAAGTTTTTGTCACATAACAGTTTCATACATACAAAAGGCACACAAAAAATGAAACACACTTTTTATCTTTATGTTTGTATTGATTTAATAAAAAAGAGACGAGCTCAAAAGTGCAAAGTACTAAAACATTGTTGGAAAACCCCAAAGATTTCATTTAATCGTGTTATTTCCCAGAAAGCTCTTCTTCTATCCCAAAGGTTTAAAGCAGACTATTAGATTGAGAAGTACAGGGAGTTGTTGTCTGTGTTGATTATGATTGCTCCAAAAAAACAAAAAAAATTCAAAACAAACAGCTGCTCAAAGAGGTCAAAGATCAATGCATAAATACAACAATTCTGCAAATCACGCCGTGTCCTCAAGAGCGAAACATTCAAGACAAGTGACATTTAGTCACGACTTTTTGCTGAGCTGCAATAGCAGTTACATAACATAATAACACAGTACAGTGTATATAAAGTCAGGATTTACATGTCTGACGGCCCGGCCAGTCTCTGACACCAGCAGCTAGGATTTGTTTAAGCTCGTTGTTTTCACACCAGCTTTCTTTTTTAAGAAAAGCACAGATGTGATCCAACTCAGCTATTCCTGGATGGACAAAGACTTTTTTTTAATTTGAGCTCAGTCCTAGTGAAAGGCTGAGCACTGATTAGTGTTGGGTCTAAAATAAAACATGCTGAAAGCTGATACAGTCAGCTGGAGTGAGCACACAACACAGGAACAGCACAGGTCCAAATGACAGAGCAGGTCTTCAGCTTTAAGGCACATCAGATATAAATCTGCATTGCATTTAGTTTGGCACATTTCTGATGTTGTATTTCTTCCATAAACTCTCTGAATTAAAACAAAAAGTCAAATAAAACATATAGCTTTGTGTTTTATAAAGTAAATTTCATAGAATATATTTTAAACACTAGCAGAAGCACCTGTCATGAGTTAGTTTCCAATAAAATCATTTTATATAGATTGTTATAGAATTCACCTTTTCCCCCTATTTATCAAATGCCAAGTATATTAAAATAGGAAGCATTAGTATAAAGTTTTTCAAGTGCAGTATTTTTTAAGAAAAATATACAATCCATGAAAGGTGTTAGACCTTTTTCATAAACTCAGAAAAAAAAAGAAATGTATTGATTTTTAAAACAGCAGAATCTTTATGATGATCAACTCTATTCTGTTACAGTTAAAGAAAATTTAAAATCAAACTATCAGCTGTTATAAACGGCATCCTCCTGTATTTCACTTTACATCAAATGAACAGACAGCGAGGAAGTATCTTCCTGCTGTGGGTGTTTCAGTCTCACCACTAGATGTCAGTAGAGGCTTCTCTGTATCTTTGAGCCTCTTCATTTGAAAGTTGCTGGTTTCATTCTGATTAAGGGTCCCTGTCTGGGAAGAAGGTGTTTCGTAAACTTTTTCTAATGCATCAAATGGAGTGATGGAAAACATTTTAGATAAGTCGTACGGTGGCCCTCAAGTGCAAATCACACCAACAATTCACTTGATTAAAAAAAGAAATGATGAAAAAAAAAACAAAAAAAAAAAACTGTGGAAACCAAAGTGAACATCCAAAAAATGTAGAAAGCAAAATAATTGCCAAAAATTAAAATGAAATGTTAAAAAAATGAAACGTAAAAGGTAGGAACTATTGCATAATCACTGATTGGATGATAACACTTGATTCTTGATTATATATTTTTAAATAAATGTTCACAAAGTTTTATTATTAGTACAGAGCTTATCGTATCGTTTTATACCAAGGGTCTGCAACCGGCGGCTCCGGAGCCACCTGTGGCTCTTTTACCTCTCCATAGTGGCTCTCTGGCTAAAGAAAAACAAAATAACAGAACTTTTTCAAGTAAGGGTTCCTAAATCAGCATTTATTTCATTTTAATTAATTAAGTTTATACATTTATGTCAGAGATGCTCCTCAAAGATAAACTATGCAAAGGAATTACATCCCTGATAACTTGAAGAGGTCTTGGTTGCTCTCGGATTCCTCAAAAATACTCAAATACTAAGAAAAACTTTGGTAGAAAGTCTGATCCTTTATTAGTTTAAAGCACATATTATCTTATGCAGTCCAGAGCTGCACTGTTATGATCCGGTGTGGCAAAAGGCGTCTTTTATTTTGAAAGGAAATTATCCGAGCTTCTGTCAAACGTAAAAAATAATTTAAAGTGTTAAGAAAGTGGTAGTTTTTTTATGTTTCTGTTCTTATTTATGCTACAAAAGAAACATAATTCAAATTTATAATTAAAAAATACATTGTAATGAATGTACAGCAGTACTAAAATAAGACTTTGCGGCTCCTAAATTTTGATCAGTAGAAAACAAACCTAAATGGCTCCTTTCCTGTTGCAGAACCGGATTTAAACCAAATAACTTTCTGCTGAAATGATGGACAAACATTATATCCAATCCTGTAAATTACGTTTGTCGTCCAAAACATTGTATTTGATATTTGTTTTTTTCATTTTATTTATAAAATGTGATATCCTTTTTTAATTTTTTTTTTTGCTTCCTTAATTGCTTTTGTGATCTGAAATGTTTTCTTGCATTGGGTGATTTGTTGGTGTGATTTTCACGTTAGCGCCGTACAACCTGATTGGAGAACTCATTTATCAGAACTGAATCAAATATAAACACTAGGAGTTGAAATTAGCTTATCAGTGAATGAAATGGGTAGAACTCCTTCAGAATAAAGCGGCAAAAACTTGAAGACACTCCTGACTCCCCGTGGAAACCTCACATCCCTTCTGTCTGCTGCTCACACTGAAGCCCTGCTCTGACTCAAACTGTGGACTCCCACTTTGAGGACGGGTCTACACTCCGTCTTTCTCTTTACTCGTCAGTACTGTCTTGATGCTGGCAGAATCAGTGGAGGACGACAGCAGCATCTCGTTCTTCTCATTTTCCCGGGTTGCACTTTCAGCGAAGGGACGCTTCCTCCGTTTTGACCTCTCTGCACACCTTATGAGAGCTTTACCGATGAGATAGCAAAGTTCAGCCACGTTCAGCATCATGCAGATGGAAGATGAGGCCACCATGAAGATGGTGAAGACAGTCTTTTCTGTCGGTCTGGAGATGAAGCAGTCCACCTTGTTAGGACAAGGCCACTGTTCACACTTCACGAGCCGGGGCATCTGGAAGCCGTCGTAGACAAAGTACAAAGCGTACATGAAGCCGCCTTCAAAGATGAGCCTGAAGAACAGGCTGCAGGTGTAGGTCCACCACAGAGGACCTGTGATGGGTAGACGCCTCCTTTTCAGAGTCTCAAGATCAGTACTGGACATCTTTTCTGTGCCATTGGAGGCCAGTATGGTCCTCTTATCCCCGCGTTTCCTGTAGGCAACATGCATGGCCACCAGCAGGGCTGGCGTGGAGACAAAGATGAGCTGCAGGCACCACAGGCGGATGTGCGACACAGGAAAGAAGTGGTCATAGCAGACATTTTTGCATCCAGGCTGCTGGGTGTTGCAGGTGAAGTCCGACTGCTCGTCCCCCCAAACGCTCTCTGCAGCCAGAACCAGGATGGTAATGCGGAAGATGAAGAGAACAGACAACCAGATCTTCCCCAAACTGGTGGAGTGTTTGTTGACTCCACCCAACAGGGTGTAGAGCTTATCCCAACTCATTCTGAGACCATAAATCTGCTGGAATCAAGACGGAAAAAGAGAGAACATCAGGGTTCTTAGTTCCTGCACACACTGACATGTAGAAGAGACTTTTCAACACCAATGAGCAGCGAGCCATGAGATGGACATGGATGTCATGAAAGGAGAGGGAAGATAAACAAACTCAAGGAAAGGGAGGAGAAAAGACATCCATGGTACCTAAACTCAGTGGTTTTTTAACAGAACTTATGTTTGATGATAAAAAAATACAAGACAATTGTAAAACTATTAAATTTGATCTAAAATGCTTGAAAGTCTAAATGTTTTTTAAAATAAATCCCCAGATCAGAAAAATGCTGAAGAATAGAGTCATACACATCTGTACACATCTTGGACTAAAAATTTGTAACCATTATTTAACCAGGAAAAAAAGTCCCACTGACATCCACTGATCCCTTTTTAAGGGAGTCCTGGTCAAGAGGCAAAAATTACACACACCCAAGACGTGTCATGGAATTAAAATACACTAAAAAATAAATAAATAGGATAAAATAAAACGGAATAAAACAAAGTAATTAATTAAAAACAGATACAGGTTAGTTATTTCATTTCCAAGTCCGTCATTATAATGTCAAACTGATGCAAAAATAATCAGCAATGTTGCCTAAAATCATCATAAATCCCTTAAAAATCACTTTACGACCACCAATAAAGTGCTTTTTTACATTGTTTTATTGTTTTTAAATTAAATGGGTGCAAATGTGTTTTAAATAGCAATTTTGTGACAGCAAAATACAGTTAAAGTCCCAGAAGTGAATTTAGTGAATCAAAAAATAGTTGTTACCTGAAACTCACTTGACTGAAGAGTTCATCCAAACGGGAACAACTGATCAAGTCTTCATAAAGAGAAAAAACTAAACAATCCTCAATTATTTTTGTGCAGAATCTGTGAGCTGCTGTGGACTAGATCTTCTGTCTGCACTCCAGTCAGACGCAGACGCACCTGGATCAGAGGAGGAATGGCAACCTCCTTTCTGCAGGCACAGAGGGAGGAGTCTGGTTTAGGGCGGGGCTTGTAGCAGGGTTTTAGGATCTTTTTCAGGTGCTTTTCAGGTTTGGCATTTTCTTTTACAACCAGTGATTCTAAGAACTGAGAATCCTAAAGCTTTTATGCAACTATTCAAAATCAAACTGATTTATTGATTTCTTTTCTCTTTCTCACATTTGTATTAATGGTGGGTTCAAAATACTTACATTAAGGTTTTAGATATGGATTAAATGTAAAAATATACATTTTTAGACTTAATTTTTTTTAACAATAAAACTAACTGGCTATAGTTTTTGTCGAAAGTTCAGGTTTTGTCATTTGATCTTCTTCAAATCCAGTTGTAACTATTTAGTTTTGTTGTCTGTATAGACGTGGGTTGAAAGAGAAATGGTCTCCACTTAGACCCTCTCAATATTAGGGGCCTTCTCCAAAAAATATTGCTCTTAAAGACCCACTCAGATAAAAAATGTGTTTTTGGTGTTTTGTGGTCTTGTGGTATTTTTCTGATGATGGAGGACATGTTTTTAGATATTTTCAGTCTGACTATTAAAACTGAAGAAAATCAATAATCATAGCGTAGTTTGTGTGGGCATCGTTTGGACATCCTACATCTTACAAATCACCTGTGCATTTGTGTGTGTGTGTGGCATTTATTCAGGTCAGTAGTGTGCCAGTGGGACTGAGTGTAACTTACATAATCCATACATTTTAGCACAACGATGGTACGTCCCATTTTCCCGTCCCTTAAGGTAGCCAGATGAACCTCACTGGAACTGCAAGGCACACCTGCGCTCCACTTTATGACCCTTCACAGACTCGGACAATCCAAAATCAGGTGCATGTGACTTAGGGTGTAGTTCGGGGATAGACAACTCCAGGCCTCGAGGGCTGCACTCCTGCGTATTTTCTAACATGGCTTTGGCGCCTTCTAATTGACTGGACACACGTGAACCAGGTAATCAGTCATGAGTAGAGATGGGTTGAGTATTCAAAAACTTTATTCAAGTAAAAATATTGTTACTTTACCAAAATAGTACTCGAGTTCAAGTAGAGAGTAGGCATCAAAATTATTACTTGAGCAAGATCAAAAAAGTACTTGGATCAAAATCTACTCAAGTAATGAGTAACTAATGAGTAACATCCAATTTCTGTCACTTTTAATAAGGCTCTCGCCATTGTTAGGAGTGATTCTCCTGAATACTTCCTGCGGCGGAGAGCTTTTTTGTACAGTCACGTGACGGTCTGGGTTTGTATGATTGGTCACAAGGAGTCAGAGACTAAGGGGAAGTTTCTCCGCCACAGGATCATTTTAGATTATTTGGTTTATTCCAGTCAAAAGTAACACTAACGAGCAGCAAGAGGTCTAGTGTACTTGAGAAAAGGTCATGTTTTTCTCTCAGAGTTGTACTCAAGTAAAAGTAAAAAGTAAGTCATATTATGAAAACTCTGACAAGAACAATTTACTAAAAAAGTTACTTAAGTAAATGTAATGGAGTAAATGTAGTGAGTTACTACCCACCTCTGGTCATGAGTTTGGATATCTGGAAATCATGCAGACACTCCGGCCCTCGAGTTGCCTATCCCTGATGTAGTTAATGGCACTCTTCATTTTTAAAGGGATTTTGATGAAAACCCTCTCAACTTCATAACGCCCCAATTATCTTATGCCTTGTTGTTTTTTAATAAACTTTTTATTTACATTTTAAAACATGGCTAGCTGGTGCCAGACAGACGGTAAAAAGTGCAATTAATTTTTTGCCAGGCTCTCAATTTACCATTTCCTGCACATGTTGGTGGTGAAAGTTGTACATACTTTATTCCATGTAACTATTTAATGAATCACATGCGGTCAGGATTCTGTGCTTGGGTTTTTGTAGTGTTTTTTCAGGTTTTGTTTTGCCTGTTAGTCTTACTACGTTCAGGTTAATTATCCACAGCTGTCTTCATTTAGTTAATCAACCTCAGTCTATTTAAGTGTCTAGTTTTGAGTTCCTCAGGGTCAGGTCTTCTGTTCTGTTATGTCATTGATTTGTTCTCCCATGGTTTTGGCATGTTTAAGTTTATTTAGTAACTATCTTGTCTCCTGCATTTGGGTCCTCCACCTCCATTTATGACACACATTCTGTCTCCTATCTGATAGATGCTGCTGATTTCTTTCCTCAAACAAAAAAGAAAACAAAAAAACAAAGCAATTGCTTCTTTCCACTCATAAAATACTGGATGTCTCACTGGAAAAACAGGGCATGTAATCATTAGAGGTAATTTTAGTCCCATATCTTTACAATCTAAGACTGAACTCTGTCCTCCAAGATGACAGCAATTACCCTTTGACCCCTGTGACCCCCAAAATTTGGTGTTAAGGTGGACAGATTAAATTCCAGTCAACCCATTTAATTGCCTGCTCAACCAAACGGTACAGCAGATTTAGAAAACACAATACAAACACTGATTGTGTGTATTACTCTCTCAAAGTAATAACCTGAAGATTTTTTTTTATTGATTTTGGCCAAATCCAAATTCTTATCCTATCCTTATGACTTCTCTCTACCCTTCAGTTGAAGGGGCATTTGAAGCAGTAGTGTTGTCTGAACTTGTTTTTTTTTTTAGAGGAAGGGATAGAGACTTAGGCCTGACTATCCACGTCGTGCTGTGCCGCAGAGGAGAAACACATTTTGTCACGTGGGTGTGCTCTGGAGCACAGAAGATTACATTCAAATGTGAAAAATGCGACTTTTTAAAGTTATAAAACCCATGTTGTGTATTTTCCAAGCACTGGCAGCTACGCACTAACGTAGATGACCAGCGACTATTAATGAAAGTCATCGAAGGGAAACGTTGAATTTGAAGACACTTTTTTCCATATCTCTCCATTTGGAGGGCTGACAGTCGGGGTAGGGAGAAGCTGTAGGGGAAGAATTAAGATTCTGCCTCTGTCTTGGTCGGGTAAAGGCTTAACATGTCCGATTCAGGTTATATTGGAAAAATACAGTTGTGCAGGGATCTTCACATTTTAAATTGTATTTGAAGCATTAAACAACATCAATAGCTAATTTGTACCAAATACTAGTTAGAGACTATATATCCAGTCTCACAGCAGCTTGTGAGCAGTCTACTAATATGAGGAGTTCCCAAGCTGATGTGACTGCAGAGACTAAACTTGTTGCATTACTTCACTGATCCGTTTTTTGCTAAGTGATGGTTCAGCTCAACTCAGACATGCTCACTTTTTGCTGTAAGTATGTAAAGATGTGTCTGTTTAAAGGAATAACTTCCTGTAATGTGTAAAAACTATCTCTAATATGGACAACTGGAA
The DNA here is from genome assembly GCF_002922805.2 of Oryzias melastigma. Classification (NCBI taxonomy): domain Eukaryota; kingdom Metazoa; phylum Chordata; class Actinopteri; order Beloniformes; family Adrianichthyidae; genus Oryzias; species Oryzias melastigma. The sequence goes on along the minus strand of NC_050532.1, from coordinate 2,084,643 downwards.
AAAAAACAACACAAGAAAGATTTTTTAGACAATACTGAAGCAATAGTCGACACACAAACGCTAATGCCAGGTTATCTTAAGCTATTTATTGCTCTTGCTCGTGGAGTCCCCCCACCATACTGACCTTGTGTGACTAACTTTTTAACAGGCTGTGAAAGCATGTGACTTTGGAATGCCATGGAGCTGTACAGCACAAAGGTGAGACAGATCTTCACCCAGCGACATGGGGATATAGAGAAAACAGGGACTAATTGGTAAACAGTTGAGAAATCTCTTTGTCTAGAAATATTGAAAACAACTCAAATGTTGCATACAATTATTGTTTACATTTCCAGTGTAGATTTCACTAACTCTTGCCATTTGGCTTTAGGGAAAATGGGAAAAAAATGACTGAATGTCTCTCAGTGATATTACTGGCTTTCTTATCAGAGAAGTCAGAAGGAAGTCAGTAAAGTAGTAATGATCCTAGCTGAATTTATGGTATTTGTGGTCACACACCTGGAAAAAGAAGAGGAGCAGTCTAAAGAGTACTAAACTCACTACATCTCCCAGCAGCCCCAGTGCACAGTCCCTGGATACCACTCCCCTGACTCCAATCTGACAATCACCCACATGTTTCTTAACCAGCACACAGTGTGAAGTATTGTTTTGTGCCACCTTGCCTGCATTACTGAGCGTTTCTAGCTGGACCTGATCTTCTGTTTCTGACCCTGTTTATTCTCTGATTGTCTGCCCTAACCCTCGTCTGGACTCCGACACCTCTTGTCTCTTGATGATCCCATGCTTGTGACTGATCTGTGCCTGTCAAACTCTAATTCAGCTTTGTGGACCTTTAGCTGTGCTTAGTTCCTGTCTGAACCAATGAACCTGCTGCATGTGGAACCAGCTGTCTGCCCGTCTGTGACAAGAAGACTGTTCAAATGAACCTATAAGGAGGACAGACTATCAGTTTGTTTTTAGGACAATTGAACAAATTCAGCAAGGCATCAAATTATTATTTTCTCCTCTGAATTGTTTCTTCATTCAATGGTTCAAAAGATAGTTTCTGTATTCACACTGAAGTAAACAGCTCCAGGCTTCACTTGCAAGTAAAATCTTGTTTTGGTCTGTTCTCTGATCCTTACCAAAAAGCACAGTCCAACCAACAAGTGTTAGTGCTTTTCAGGAACTGATGCTGTATTACCCACAATGCAGGAAACCAGGATTGGTGGCAGAAAAAAAATGAGTAAAAATAAAGAAAACTAAAGGACACAATCATCAGGAGCGCTCACCCAGTGACATTAGTGTAAATTAGAAGAGAGGCTAAAAGTGGTAAAAAAAAAAAAATGTGGGTCCCTATCTGTGATGTCAGTAACATGGATATTTTATGCCAGAAAAACCCCAAAGGCCTGAAGAATACAGTTGTGTATAACGGCAGGATGATAAACATGGGATCCAATCCTGGAGTCAAAGGTGAACTATCCAGGGTCTAAAGTAAAATGCTGGTTATGATGTGGTTGCCCATACAAAAAATAAAAAAATGTTAGTAATTTCCAGGAATTTTGATGAGACATTCTTTGTTATATCTATAGAAATTTGGTCATTGATTATAGCAGCTGTTAAAACTTTCTTCTTAGTCATTTACTGTCAAAAAATGTATGTTTAATTTAAAAAGATATATATTAGTGTCGTTTTTTTCAAATCATACGTCTTAGAAAAGTGCTTTGTCCAGTTTAATTTTACAATTTCCCTAACTTAGAAATGTAAACTTCTACAATTGTGAATGTGACCTCAGACCATATGTTGTGTTTCTAAGAAAAGCTACCAATAGAAAATACCACCAGTATTCAGTAATGACTGTTTATGGTTTGTGTTTTGTTAAAGTAGAAGTCATGTGTCTGAAATGAAAGCCCCTCCTTGTTTGTTCTGCTTTAAATGCCTCATAAATAACTCTCATGTTTATTCTGTTTCCTAAGTTTACCATTACAGGAGATTTTGATAAGAAATATTCACTTTTTTATTTTAAATGCCTTGGTGATCAAAGCAGTGTGCAATTTCATTTAATGATTGAAGTGCTTCTCAAATGGTTGATAAAGATAGAAAGTCTGTGGATTCTCATTCTAAGTTCATCAAAGTTGGATCAAGAGAAGCAGCCAGCTGGAGATGGTTTATCTATTATTATTGTTGAAGAAGTTTCAACACCTTTGGTGGTAGAAGATAAACAAAAATCAATCAGCTGCTTTTTTTCTACCTGTTACTTTGTAAAAACAGCAAGTACATTTTTATGTCACTCTGTAACGAGGTAAACAACAAGTTAACAAGGCAAAAATAGGAGGATCATAACAGTATTTGTTTTCCATGTGTAGTAACAATATGGTAAAATGCATTCTTAGAGTCTTACCTTCTGTCCTGAAGTTGAACTTTCCATGTTTGCATCAAACTCTGTGGGACTGATGACACAATTGTGTGATAACTACCATCTACCTTCAACTCACTGCATGAAGTACAGCTCATGCCAGCCTTTTGCTCTTCACAGTCTAAGAAATTAAACAATTTTTACCATTTCTTCTTCCATGTAAATACTTATAGAAGTAAGCTGAAAAGTTAAATAAAATCTGAGTGCTAATTAAAGACCCACTCCAATGAAAATTATATTTTTGGTGTTTTTAACATGTTCTTATTGCATTTTTCTGATGATGGAGGACATACATGTAAAAAACAGGATTAAAATAACATCTTTGAGTATTTCTTTATTCAAATTGTTGTGAATCAGGAGCAGATAAAACAATGCCATTGGAAAACGCTTACAGGTGCAACGTAGGTGGTACAGTCCAAAGGCCACAAGCTCCCTGCTCCGCTCAATTCTGACTCATGCACTAGCCAATAAATATATCCATTTACGTCTTTGTTTTCCTCATTGCTCGCCATGTTTTTGCACCAGTAACATTAGGTTGGAGGTGTGAGGGGCCGTAAGCTAACGGAAGAGCGTGTAAACAGATTTATGTTAGGAAGGTGATGGGATTACTCTGTGCCAACAGTCCCGCTCACAACTTAGAAGTTAATTTCTAATGAACTGCTGCTTCTCTGCAGAAACTATGTCCTAGAAAATTACACTTTTTAAAAAATAATGTCTAAAAACAGCATGATCATATTTAAAAGACCACTGGGAACGCTTTTACAATAGATTGAAAGATGATTGGAGCACGTAATAAAGAATCAACTACTGTATTTACCTCTTGATGCTCAGACTTGGAGATAAATTTAAAGGTCAAGATAGATATGGACAATACCTCTTTCACCTGCATGCAATTTCATAGAGGTTCCAATATCAATCATAGTTTTATGAGATCCATACATAGTACTTTTGTTTGTGGTCATCTGGATATTTTTTCCTTAATTAGACACATGTTGCTATGGCCGGTATTTTAAATTAGTCTTCTGCAACATTTTTTGTGAGCTCAAAGATATGGAGAACGGGAACATACCAGCTGAGCATTTAAAAGGTAAAGCTCAACTACATTAGATTGCCCACACAGAGAATGGAGTTATATTCCTTTAAAGTCTGACTCAAATAGTCTTTTGATCTATTTTCAAAGTGAATTAAGTGTTCAAACCCCTATTTTCATTGGGGTTGATCTTTAAAGGACAGCATTTTTTGGGATAGGTTAATGATTTCCAAAAGCATCTGGGTAAAACAAAAAGAGGGTCTGAGTGCTTCAGTATCTGATTGGAAGGATCCAAGGATTTCAAGTCAGAAAAGAAGGGCATCTTCTGAGGAACTTGATCATGCTACTGTTTCCTAAGAAGAATAGAAACAAGAGAGAGGGTCCAGCACTATAACTACAGGGTTGGCACCTGATTTGAAGGCTGTGATGGGGCCTGAATAAATCTTGGATTACTGGTGTGAGGGAGTGCATTCAGCCTCACATCAATAGACTGCTTTGTTCACTCAAAGTGTACCAGGTGTGTGTGCGTGTGTGTGTGTGTGTGTGTACACAGTCAAGTTAACCTTCTCCTGGTTTTACAATCCCTTGTGATATTCTCCATCTAACTGAGATTTTACACTCACTGATGCACACACAAACACAAACCCCACGCACGCCAACAAACATGCAAATCTGATTCTTTTGTATCTTTCCCCCCCCGAAAGGTTAGACGCTTCTAGAGTGGAATAGATACTATGTAGGAACTTTCATTAAAACCAGAAATGTAAAGCTATACAGTTTACAAAAATCTTTGAAGAAAAACCCTTAAAAGTAAAATGTATAGAGATCATTCAAAAATAAGCAAATCATAAAAAATAAAGTAATACTGGCGTTGGAACATAGGAAAACTCATCAGAGGTTAACTGCAGTAACTATTAAGAAGTGATATGAGTGCTCTGGTCCTTAGCTGGAGTTAATCCTTAAGTTAATTGGCTCAATTGGTTGTACCTTTTACAGGCCAGAAAATACTGCTTAGTTTGACCTAACCCAGACCTCCGTCCTGCAGGGAGGTCTCTCTTTTCTTATTTTTTTTAAATCTTTTTGGCATTGCTTATTTATTTTGTTGCTTGGGATTGAAATTGCACTACACTGTGGCTTGGTCTTTTGAGTGACAGTTGGTTGTCAAATCCTCAGCTCTAGATCGGTCTTACTGGTCTACTGAGAATCTGCGCTTCTCAGAAAGACAGGTGCACTGATGCCATGTCCAGCAAACAGGGTAACAAATGTGGAACTTCAAAACTAAAGTATCTGACAGTAAACAGAATATGGTTTCTCCATCTTATGTCTCCTTACTGCAGACCTTAATGTAGTGAAGGGCTTTGAGAGCTTCAAAGATCTTAGGTGCTAAACTGTCTGGGACCTTCACAGCACGTATGGTTTACCATGGTGGCAGACAGGACCTTGGTGATAACCAAGACAAATTATCGTTCAGAAATCTCATATGGAAAAAAATAAAGATACAATTACCCCACCGGGATTGGTGTCACTGGGACACCAATATAGAGCCAAGCCTCAGAGCTTCTGGTGGCCAGAACTCTTCCCAAAAGCCCCAACCTGAAGTGATGATTGTGGGTCCATCACTTTTAAGGGAGCTTAAAAGTGATTGGTACCATGTTGTTGTGGTGGCAGTGAAAGGCAGTTTTCTCTGCCATGGAATTTGGCTTTTGGGATTTGGAATGTCATCTTTTAGGGAGGGAAGAAGCAATGGGTTGAGAGGTACCAGCTAGATATATTTGGTGTTTAAGGAGCAGTTGGTGGTGAACCAAAATTTGTTGAGAGCTGGGTAGATCCCACATGAACCAGGACTGAGGTTGAGAGCAGGGCTAACAGACAGGCAGGCAGGAAGGAGGACTGGACAACAGAAACTCCACTAGCCAAACAAATGGATGAACTGAGAGTTAGTATGAAGGCAGTTTGGCAGAGACTGGCTAGATAAACTGGACTCTACACTGCAATCTTGATTAGAGAAGTGGCTTCAGATGAGAAGGGAATGGAACAAGAGAGACTTGCACGGTCAGAGGCAGGAGTCCTAACATTTGGACTCACCTCTATGAACTGCTTGGGCTCTGAAACTCAGTTAAGAGAGAGAGAGAGAGAGAGAAAGACAGGGCCCTAACATTTTGAAGTTGCTCTTAGTGAGAGGGGGTGGGCTGGTGTGAGCCAGGTATGATGCACCCCAGTTCAACTGCCAAGTATTGGTGTTCTTGCAAGTGGATAGAATGGTCATGTCCCTGCACCCTTGGCTGGGAGTTAAGTTTCTGACAGGGATTTTGGCCTGTAGGCCAAAAAGCAGTTTGGAATACCCAGCTGTTTTGGTGTTTCTTGGAGGGGTGCTGGAAAATGTAGTGTCAATGGGCAATGACAGTGGCACCTTGACACAAGGATGTCTTATTAGTGTCTATTAGAGCAAGTGATACCAGGACAGCCTAGACAGGAAGTTGACAATCAGCTCTGTTGTTGTTTCAGGCAACCTTTGGTCATGTGTCTGGTACACTCGGGTAAAGAAAGGAGCAGAGCTGTCCACCAGTCACCCTGTGGTGATGTTGGATCCACAGACAAATTGGCAGATCCAAACATGCTGTGAAGGATTACTGGGAATTTGTGGCTTAGCCCCTCGTCAAGGAGGTCTTCAACTACCACATTCTGGAGAACTTCAAACAGGTACCCACATTGGCTTGGGACATCAAGTCAGAATTGACAAAGTTCTCCATCTCCATTGTCTATGGAACTGTTCAGAGCTAAGTTCACAGGGTATTTGGTGTCTGTTGCAGTGGCAGTATCTAAACCCAGTGGTGGACACTGGAAATGGAACTGCTGTCAAGTTAATGAGGCAGCTCTACCGAGCATGGCTGGATTGTGGGATCCCTTAGGTAACTGATAGGTTCTACAGTCTTAGCGAGCTGCAGCCAGGAGGCTAAAACTCTGTTCTGGGAGGACTTTGGTGTCGCCATAGAGAAAGACTATTGGTTGACCATGACGAAATTCTAGCAAATGAAGTCTAAGGGGAGTGAAGGAGTTTTTCACCGTTTTTAGTGTGGGAGGGAAGTTTTTGACCTTAACTGGACACATTTTTGGGTAGTTCAATCATGCTGACACCAGCTCTGTAACCCCATGGTTGAGTGTTTGTCCTAAAACTGGCAGGTCATGGGTTTAAATCTATGGACGAGTCATGCCAAAGACTTTAAAAATGGGACTCAAAGTCTCCCTGCTTGACACTCAGCGTTAAGGGGTTGGATTAGGGGACTAAACCAACAAATTGTTCCAGAGCACAGCTGTGTCTGCAGCATACCAGTCCCCCAGGGGATGGGTTAATGTGGAGAACACATTTCAGACACAGTGGTGGATTTTAACTTCAAAGTTCTTTGACATGCTTTCTGTTGAGGAAGCAGAGGCTGGAGAGTCTGGCATGGGACTGTCCATCACCTGAGCTGAAGTCAACAAGATAGATGAAGAGCTCCTTTATGGTACAAGTAGCAGCTGAAGTCCACCCTGAGTACATCATGTCTCTAGATGATGTGGGACTGTCTTTACCACTGGATTGGCAAACTGGAGTGAAAGTTCCTTCTTGTTAACAAGTGAGGGGGAAACGGAGATTGACAGGTGGATTGCAGTGGCATTCACTTTTGTGCTTTTTTTGTGCAAGTCTATTGTGGTGAAATTCAGAAAGTAAAGCTCTCAATTTACTGGTTGTTCTTTGTTCCAAATACTCACTTATAGTAACGAGTTCAGGATCATAACCAAAAGAACAAGGTCCAGAATAGAGGAGGCTGATATGAGTTTTCTTCCACATGGTGGCCTTGGCTGTTCCAGCTAAATAGCTCAGAGACCTGGAGAGAGCTCAGATCAGAGCCACTGCTCCTACACACAGAGGGAAGCATCTGGACCTCCTGATGCCTCCCTGGGGGGTATTCTGGTATGTTCCACCAAACGGAGACCCCCAGAGAAGACCCAGGACATACTGGAGACCATGTCTCTCAGCTGGCCTGAGAATGCCTTGGGATTCCCCCAGAGCAGGGGTCAGCAACCTTTAACAGTAAAAGAGCCATTTGGACTCGTTTTCTACTGATCAAAACCTAGAAGGAGCAGCATAGTCTTACTTTAGCCGTTAAGAAATTTGGATTTTCATCCATGACTTTTTTTTTTTTTATAAAAAAAAATGAATTATGTCTATTTCGTGGCATAAACAAAAGCAAAAATACAAAAAGAACCTAGCATCTCTCAAAATTTGATTTTTTTTTAATTTTTTTATTTTTTTTTATAAACGTTTGACAGAAGCTCAAATAACGTCTTTTCAAAATAAAAGACGCTGTGCCAAACAGGATCATCTCAGTTCAGCTCTGGACAAACTAATATTGTGCAGCAGGAGATAATATGTGCTTTTTACTCATAAAAAAATCTAACTTTTTACCAAAGTTTTGCTTTGCATATAAAATCTGTGCATTCTGAAGGTAGCATTTAGCAAACAAGACAAGACATCAATTTATAAATTTAACTAATCGAAATAGAATAAATGCAATCCTATCTTTAAAAAATTGCTATTTTATTTATTTTTTGTTCTTTTTCCACTCCTTGTCCTCAGCAGTCTTAGACTGCTGGGTTTTGTTATTTTAGTTTGGGGTTGGACCTTGGTAGTCTTAGTTTGCAGGCTTTGTTTATTTGTTTTATTTAGGTAGTTTTGGTTATTTTACTTATTTTATGTTTGGCCAAAGAGCCACCAGGAAGAGATTAAAGAGCCACGTGTGACTCTGGAGCTGCAGGTTGCAGACCCTTGCCCCAGAGGACGTGGACAGGAAAAATCTGATCACCTTTGCTTATAAATACTTCTTCCCCTGGTGACTACCCAGTCCCAGATGAGCAGAAAAAACTGAATGGTAGGGTGTCTCAATAAAGCTACTATGTTTTTAATGAAATTATAATGAAATTGCCAAAATATTTTGCTTACATTATCTTACCCACTAGGTACCAAACAAAATTCAATGGCAGAATAAGCTTTTTGATGGGGAACATTTTACATTTATTTTGTTTTTCAAATGTGGCACCATTCAAAGGAGAAATAAACAGACTTTCCAACAATAGAAACATCATTATAACGAAGGGTACACCAAACGTTGCTAATTCCATATTTGTTCAATGTTCTTGGGATGTATTTATAAATCTCCTTTTTTTTTTAGAAACACAATGAAAGTAGACCGTCGCATCAAACTTATTTGTTGTCTTTTAATATATATATATATATACGCAGTAAAAGTTAAATAAAATTAAATAGTATGTGGTACAGGATTCAGTTTTATGAATGAGCAAAACTCAGAAACTGCTAGGATTACTTTGAGGGAGGGAGTTGAGGTGCAGGTTTTTCCACGAGTCCTATAAATGCGTAATGCATTCCTAATTCCTCTGACGGCACCAGCAGGTCGATGTGTTTCACTGAGATAACACAATCCTGGTGAGAGAAAAAAATGTGTTACGTGAAAAAAACAGCAAAGGTTCAGCTCTGTTTAACCTCAGATTGATTCTGTTATAATGTAATTATAAATTTGGTCAGATTTAAGAGTTCAAGTTCCAGAAGCTTCTTAGCTCATGGTTTAACAATAAACTTGAGGTCAGATTGGGGGATTTTGACACATTTCAAGACATCTGTGACCTTTTTTTCCTCACAGTTATTTTAGGAAAGCCGAGTTTGCTTTGATCTCATTAGAATTTGTTTCATCACACAGAGTTTCAGTCAACATTGTGTCCCCTGAGCTATTTCACAGGGAGGAGAGCGCTGAGGATGGAAGGATTAAAGGAAGTAGAGACACAAGGAGTGGTTCAGGTATCTTTGGGTTTGGCTGGCCACAGAGGAAACAGATACTAAGAGTAGGGTGAGCAAGAAGAGCGGGACAGGGTCCCCTTTGTTAGGCTCCATCATCCAACAACGAGGCTGTTATCTAACTAAAATGGGGCTGTGGGTGGGGCCTTTTTTTTTTGCTGTAATCACTGGAGGTAACGAGGTGCTTTCTCAGCCGCTCTGCTTTCCTGTGCTGGCCCTGACTCAAGGACCTTTTTTTCGGGTTGTCCAAATCAGAGAGGCTGCTGGAGAGTCCAGTTATGCAAGAAGGATCAGAAGGTCTGACAACAGACCTTGATGTTCAATGCTGAACATCCAGTCCCGTTCGAAAGTGCTGATCTTTTGCAGCTTATATTGGTTCGGCCAACAGTACAAGTAGGGAGTATTCGCATTATAAAGCAAGGTGTCTGCACACCTTCATGAAAGCCTGACACTTAAAGCTAATCAGAAGGAGGAAGCTGTTGAGATTTAAAGATGACTGGCAATGGAGTGATATTTTTGTGCTCCAGGGAGGCACAAGTAAACTGTTGTTACACAGTAAAAACACTCAAACAAATCCTGAAATGTTAAAGAAACACTCTCTAGGGCAGGGGTCACCAACACGTCGCCCGCGGGCGCCAGGTCGCCTGCGAGCTCCACATCAGTCGCCCACAGGTCTCTTCTAAAAATAGCACAACTCACTTGTGAGCTGCTCGAAAATTTTATTTTATTGTGATGCATTTTTTTTTTAAAATCACACCTGCCTTTATGAAGGATAAAAAATTGAAACATCTTAAAAATAGATGTTCATTATTTTTGAAGCCAAAAACGGCCTATCCCACTTTTTTCTTTTTTTTAAATCATCTGATCTGAGCGCTGTACAGCCGTGCGCACCGAGAGGTCCCGCAGCGTCAAAGCGCTTTAGAAATAGCGGGTCATACAGAATCGCGCAGCTCCTCCTCCTTTCCTCATAGCTTCATCTGCAGACGCACTTTTGCAGCTTGGAGCCTGAAGTCTCATGAGCGCGAGCGCCGTGACAGAAACTTGAATTTATGTTGTCGTGTTTTCAAACAGAAAAAAATGTCCTGATTCTTTCCTGTTAAAATGCTTTTTCTCTTAACCGCTGAACGGACTTCTCTCTCTTCTGAGTCGAGCTGCGCTGCACGCGCCCCAGACAGAGCTGTGACGTCACCCACATGCTCCCTTTTAGTGAATGAAATAAAAAAAAAATACTTGTTCTCGTTCATCGCCGTGTTTTTAATGTCTTATCGTGTGAGTTGGTTTGTGCATTATCGCAAAATTATGATTTAATGGAAACAGTGTCATTTCGAAACTGTTTTTTTTTTTAATTCCTAGAATTTCCATAAAGTTTTGCACAAATGTGTCATGGAAATGCAGCTAATAACAAAGAATGAGGCGTCCCCTTCTCCCACATGGAGACACCGAGAATATTTGATAATTAGTTATCTTTAATGGAAACACAGATTACAAAAAAAAAAATAAAAAAAATAAAGCATTTTTCGAAAAAAAGTTTTTGCGCGTAGAGGAGCTGGTTTTGGGGCGCATTAAAATGGATATGGACATTTTTCGCAGAGCTGTGATGGAAATTGACTTTTTTCTAATTAAATGCTCTTCTGAAGTGTCTGTCTGAGCGGGCGCCAAGAGAAGTCTCACAGCGTCACAGCTGATCGAGCATCTCCTCTGTAAAATCAATAACCAAGATTTCCTCATCGCTTCATCTGTAGCCGCACTTCTGCAGCCTGAATACTTGTTCTGGACATTCTTTTACATTCCACTGAACAGACTTCTGACTTGCATCTGAGACTGTCAGTGGACTCGCTGCCCGAGCCAGCGCAGCACGCGCACCACACTGCTGTGACGTCACTCAAATGCTCTTTTTTAGTAAATCAAATAAAAAAAACACACGCATTTTTAATGACTTATCGCGTGATTCAGTTTGTGTTTTATCGCATTATTATGAAACCGTATCATTGCGACACTGTTTTTTTCTAAATTCCTAGAATTTGGTTAAAGTTTGATGTGTAATGGTAACAGAACCCAGAGCTGCTGAGTGTTTCTGCATGGTGCGTTCACTGAGCCCCGGATATCGGCAGTAAAACGAAGCAGTTTATCAGAGAAAACATAGAACACCGGCACTGATCCGTATATAATCGATTGATTCAATAGTGTCGACGTTTTCTCTGAAAAACTGATTTGTTTTGCTGCAGATTGTTTAAAAATGACAAAGTTTAGCGGACTGGGTTGGGCCGAGTGGCTGTTCGCTTATGTCCAGAGGTCAGTGAACGCACCATGCGCAGATTCTTGTCTGCTGTGGGATCTGTCAATCAACCTGTTCAGAGGTTTAAGGAAAATAAAGGGACAGGTACATGAGACTGAATTAAAGCGTTTGAGGAGCGTAGATCCACTAATAATAGTTATAATTAATTAATAATAATTAATTAATAAGTTATAATTTTGTTAAAAACATTTCATTTGGTCATTACCTCAAAATGTGACAAGATCTGTTGAGATTAATAAAGTTCTGAATATTGATATCAGTTTCCTAGCTTGTTGTCATTATTGATAATTATGCTAAGAAATCAGTCTTCACATAGAGAAGTGTCATTATTATTATTAATAATGTAGAACTAAAGGCAAACTAAGCAAATTTATTATTTCAAACTGGTAGCCCTTCATATGATTTAGTACCCATGAAGTAGCCCGCAGTTTCAAAAAGGTTGGTGACCCCTGCTCTAGGGTGTGATATATTTTAAAGATTAAATTAAAAAAAATCTTAGCTACCCTAACCATAGTGGCAACAAAAACTCAGAAAGAAACAGGACATTCTGCTACAAACTGAACTTTAAGAGAGAAATCAAAACGAACTTTCAGATATACCAGGTAAAAATGTAATAAATGGGTCTTTTTTAAAATACAATCGGTTCACTTGCACAGTTTTAGAATTAGAACAGAATGGAGCGCTGTGTACTGTTAGATTATCTCAGCAGATACAGGTCAGCCGATAAGAGTGGGTCAGCTTACTCACACCGATAAGATGTCAAACTGGGATTTTATTCAAGCTTTTTACTGAGGAGCTGTCTGGGATTTCCAGTCAGGAAGTCAGAACAGAATGTTGCAGGTTTGTGAACTTCAAAATAAACTTTGTAGCTACAGAGCACGCAGGACAGCTCATTTTTTTCTGTTTGATGTAGCTATATGAGTGCATTGTGTTCTTCAAATATGCTAAACATACTCCGATGGGGTTAACCTGTATGGATTCTACGGGGTTTTGGACCCATAGAGGGTCGAAGACAGGTGGGGCTCGTTCTTAAATGGAGCACAAGTCAGTCTTGCAGTTCTTTTGAGACTTTTGTGACCACATTGAAGACGCGCTCTGATGAAAATTATCATTTTAGTTTCTTTTCTTATCTTGCAGCATTTTTTTCTTGATGGAAGATATATATATATATATATTCCCTATTTAGAACTGTATTCTTGAGCATTTCTTTTTTCAAATCGGGATGAATCAGGAGCAGATGAAAATTATTCTGCCTGAAAAAGATCTGTTTTGTGATGCAACAACTGAAATGGGCAGGCCAAAGTCTAAGCGCTCCACGCCACTTTGAGGTATTCACTCGTAGACAAATAGATCCATGTACACCTTTGCTTAAGCTGGCATCTGAATCAAAACTGAATGGCTTAATAGCTCCAATATTGCTCGCCATGTTTGTCTCACTGCCAATGTTAGTTTGGGGTTGTCAGGGGTTGTAAGCTAGCGGCAAAGAGTGTAAACAAAGGGATATCAGCGGAGGCTTGCTTCCTCACCAACAGTTCAGCCCAAATCCCAAAGGTGAATTTCTGATGAACTCCTGCTGCTCTGCAGAAAATATGTCTTAAAAATGAGCTGTTAGCTAGATGGCCTGTGGACATGACATTTGATACATTTTTGATGCTTTTAAACCATGAACATTGTGTTTACTTTTATATTTTATTTTTACCTCAAAACTGTTCAATGCAGGTGAAAGAAATATTTTTAACACAGACAAGTACAATAATTGACAAACTGGTGACATGGGGGGGGGGGATTGTTACATTTTTGATGCTTTTAAACCATCAACAATGACTTCCTGATTTCGCAATCCAGATTGTCATGTTTAAATTTAAGTTTGACATGCATTCCAGATTCCGCCACTAGACGGTCAAGTGGTTATGGCTGCAGACTCACATTCAGAAGGTCATGGGTTCGAATCCCGCTCAGGAATAGTCCACATTAAATATTTGTTTTTACTTTTATATTTTATATAAGTGCCTATAGAAATGCCCACATAAATTACTCTCCAGTTGTCTAATTTGCAGCCAGACTATGTGCAAGGAGCATGCACCTTTGCACAGCACTAATGGGTTCCTTGCGCAGGGTTCAGGTTTGTTGAAAAAATGAAAAATCCATACGGTGTCCCAGCATCTCACCTACCCTTACTTACCCTTACGTGTTGTTCACTAGAACCAGTCACCAGCAGCATGGCTGTGGATAAAAATGTGCCAGAGCTCCCTGAAATTCAAATACTTTGGTGTTTCCTGTGGACCACCTTCATCTCCCGTACGGATTTGCAATTTTTTCACCCGCAGACAGCCCATATCCACAGTAAAGGCAGTTTTGACAAAGGCACAAGCTAAAGCTTCGCAGGTTTGTTTTTCGGTCCTATTCTGTTTTCCCAATGTATTTAAATAATATGACCCTTAATATAGACTCATATCATAAAGAGCTTCATTTTTTCAAGTTTACTAAGAAATCTGTTGGACTACATTCAAATGTTTTCCACTGATATAAGCAATTCATTGTAATTGGTTAGTTCATCTTTCAGTGTTGTCACATTTTGTCTAATACATTTTCTTCTGAATAATAAAGGCACTTATCCATCCATCTATCTGCTGACATAAGGCAGGTTTCTGCTGAATGTAAACATTTAATCCTTTTTAAGGTACTTGTGAACTTAAGAGCACATTCTGATTCCCTTAAATGGATTTTCAAGAACCAACCCCGGCACTTCAACGGTAATGTGGTGTTATTTTTCAGGAAGAACCTCAGAGTGCCTTTGATTATTTGGTTCGACAAATGTCTCACAATGTTGTGATCCATGCGTAATAAAGAATGTCATGTAGATATGACTCCAAGCTTCTGCAAGCATCTGTGAAATCACAATTATCATGCATGTGACAGTCAGGAGGGGTGACCTGGGCTGGACCTGGGCGCTGAACCCTCCCACATTCTGAAGAACAATAGAAATGAAGGTTTCTTGTAGTAACTTAGTTCAGTAGTAGCGGCACACCCACTTGGCTTGTCAGTGAACTGAAAAAGCATTCTTGAAAACAAAAGACACTTAATAAGTTCTTGTGCTTAGGAATGTCTCTGTGGTATGAAAAAAGAGCTAGTTCTTCAGATTTGTAGTCCTGGCTGCAGCAAAAAAGTAATTTTTAATGATTTGCTTTGATCTGCCAAACGTATTTTCAGATAAACGACAAGGACATAATGCTTTCCATCATGTTAAGGCCATTTAGCCCCCTGACCATAACCTCTTTTTAGTGAGCTTGAGTAGAAGGTTTAAATCACACAAATGGCTACAAATATCTAGATGAATTTCAAGTGTTTAGATATATTACTGTAAACTACAATGAGCAGTGTGGGTTCAAGAGTGTCTGAGTCCTCAGCAAAAGTGGCCATTTGAAAAACTACATCCTTGTTCTTACTTGTCAGGGTTCAATCTGCCATGTCCTCCTCCGACCACCAGAGGGAACCCTCTCCAGAGTACTGACTGCCTTCTGCTCCTGTCTTCACAAGATGTTCTTTGTCATCATCAGCAGCTTACTGTTTATATTACGGCTCGCCACTCACTTCAATGCGAAGTCTTGAATCGTTTTCCATAGCATTCAATCTGAGCATTATCCTTTTTATCGCCTCTTCGTGTGTTGACTTTTGCTTGTACCTCTCGCCATCCTGCCTTGCTCTCATGTTTGACCTCTACCTGGTTCCTGAATACGCGTAACAGCTTGCTAACTCAATTAAAACAAGTTGCATATGGATCCATACATCTCAGCCTTTTTGTCACACATATGTGGCAATGACAATATTCTTTAAAAAGCTTGTAAAATAATTTTAAAAAGTCTATAAAAGGAAGTTGAAGGAAGTTGACCTTATGTTCTCACCCTTTTAGATCTTAACTTCTGTAACTATTCCACTTCCTGTCTTGTCAAATACAAATACATTTTCCATTTAAACAATTTAACTTTTTTTTTGTAATTTATTGTAACTGTAGCTGTGACTGTAAAACACTTTGGACCTAAGAGCAAACTGGAACAGCACCAAGTATTTACCTTGTTTTTTTTTGTTCTTGATTTTTTTTTTTAACGAAAACAGTTTTGTGCCTCTTTTTAGAACAATACATTATTGGGTATTTAATCGTTTTTCCTCTTGTCTGTTAGGAACTGGTGGTGTAGGACCCAAAATGCAGGGGATCAGGCTTGGTGACAGAAACTAAAACATTTAAGAAATACACCAAAAAGGGACAAAAACATGGGGGACACAAAAGGTGACAAGGAAGAGCAGATGACCTAACAAGGATGAACTGAAAACTAGACACTATGAGGGCACCTCACTGAAAAGAAGACAGCTGTGGACAATGAACGTGGAACTGGTGTGACTGACAAATACAACTCAGAACATGACCAAAAAAAAAAAAATCCCCACAGAATCCTCACAGTACCCCTCCCCAAAAGGCAGGTTCAAGATGCCCAAATACATCACAAAACATGGGTGGAGGGGAGGGGACCAGGAACAAACACTAAACCAGACAACTGTTCAGGCTCCTGTAGCCTATAGCAGAAGTCAGGGGTGACAGGGCGAACCCCTCTTCAGGAACAAACATGAAGACGATCAGCCACGTCAGGAACAGAACATATGAAGGGGAGCAGCCTCAGTGACCCTCCTCCGGAACAGAAAGGCAAGTGGTACAAATGGCAACCATCCTCAGAGACAGGGAACATGAAGTGTGGCCCCGGCGACCCTAGTCAGAAACGGATGAGATGGAGATGGACATTGGATGGCGTGAACATGGCTACAGGAAAACCCATCTGACGTGGCGTGCCATGAACTGCTGTGGCAAAAAACCCTACCAATGCAGCAACAAATGTTTCTGCCAGGTCCAAGGTCATTCAGTCTGGAACTAGTGGTGTAGTTGTAAAAAACAAACTGTACAGTTCTTTAAAATAACTGTATTTATTTCCTATATTGTGATTTGGTGTCTTCCCAATACACAACTTTTAGATATTTTCATTGTGTCTTTTTCAAAAATCTAACCCAAAATAAGCCAGACCTGAATATGATTTTTTTATGTACATGCAATTCTGACTTAACCTGTTGTACAGTAACATGATGAAAAATAGTGACACCAACTCTATGCATGTAGGCATTGCTTGGGCCTTTAACATCCATTCTAAATTCACTCATTGCTTGTGTTTCTCCATAACTTAACACCAAAGTACATCTCTGGCATGATGGTCTTACATGGGAAGTTCATTGACAGATCTTTATCCTGTTTAGTTATGCAGCTACAGTATTCTGGAACAATCTTTTCAATGCTAACACTTTCCTCTGACAATGTTTGAGTCCTGTTTGAATACTATTTTGGAGGTGTTTCATCATCACTGTTTTTTTCACTCGGTGAACTCTGACTTCGAGGTGAGTTTAAAAGACTTGTCAGAGCTGAGATCAGCATAGGAAGAATAAATACGTCAAAATGTTGGATTAAACTCTGTTCTTCCACCAGAAAAACAACATAAACAGAGACAAATGTAGTGAGAGGAATCGTCAGCACTGCAGGTGAACATTTTTCTAAGGGTTTTCTTTATGCACAAACACTCATTTAGTAGTAAAGCCAGAACATAAAAACAGACAAGCAAAGGGGGGTCACTCAGTCCAGTTCTCATATACAATCAATTGTAACAATGATCCCTGCTTTGCGAATCAAGTGTAGCCAGTCTCGTGCGGTCATGGGTACAGAAACAACGTAGCAGCCTGAAATATGTTGCAAAAAATATCTATTAATTTTAATTCTCAAAACTTAAGTAGTAACTTTTTGTAATTATTGTTAAAAATCCTGCCCCCACCCCCGGGTGGAACTCAAACCAGAGACCTTTGACTTTAAAGGAAGGAGTGGTAACCAGTGCACCACCCTATACAACCATGACAGAAAAAAAGTGCACCTAGAAAGACATCTTCAGTGTTAAATGTTCAAATATTTTCATCGTTTAGGAATTAATGATTGGAAATAAATAAATGAATAAAAACTAGATCGCCAAGTAAGGAGTGGCCCGGCACTGGGCAAAGTTATTGATTATGTCAAACTTTTGAGTTATTTTATTTAGGGTTTTAATTATTACTTTTTCACTCAAAATGAGTGGTGTGACAAACTGTTAAAAAATCCCCCCCCCCCCCCAAAAAAACATTAATATATATAGCCTAATCATTGTGATTTGTCGAACCCTCCAGCAGATGGCGCCCTAGGCAGCTGCCTAAGTCGCCTATGCCTAGGCTCAACCCTGGCAGTCCTGATCCCTGTTATCTATCGGTGTCTAAAAATCACACTGTACTACATTACTTCTTCAGTCTGCCCAACTTTCCTGATAAACAGGTCCACTGAGACCTGAACTAATTCCTAATTTCATGTTTTGGATACTTTGTTTCTCCTAACTCCACTCCTCCTTCTATTTTAACTCAGGGAAAACAACTGACAGCATTTAATTTCACACCAGTATCTTTCAAATTTAGACATTAATAAGACAAGAATGTTCCTTTCATCTACAGAACATTGACTCCTGATTTAGCATAATTTCTTTTTTCATCCACAATAAGATTTGGATAATTCTTGGGTATCAGCTGCAAGTATTGTTAGCTTTCTCCCTGTTTTCTTAACACTTAGGATGTTTATCTATTCTTTTCTGCAACATGTTGTCCAACTTTCCAGTTTTCCCTGTAATGGTCTCAACATTTAAAGTTTCCATTTTCTGTCGTTCGTGCTCTTTGTCTTAATCTTTTCTCACTGCTTATAAGCATATCTTCTTCTTTGACCAAGTTTTTATCATTTTCCTTAGACACCTTGTATTGAATCAGCAGCTCCACTTTTTATTCATTCAGGTTGCAACCAATAGAAGTCATGGTTATGAATAACATATTTGATTTAACTTTTTACAAAGGATTTTCTCCCTAACAAAACCCTCTTTTTGTATCTTTATGCGCCCTCTAGTGGTTGCAACGTAGATAATTTCAGTTACAGGTATCATATTTGAGAGAACAACTGACTGCTGCTGTGTTTCTGTTTCCTGTGCTCCAAAACACTATCTTTGAACAGGAGTTTTCTTTTTGTTTAACTTTGTGCAATAGTAACTGCTTTAACTACTCTCCTTATGTCAACAATATCAGTATCTAATAGCAGTCCATGCAATAATATTCTGTATAAACTGATGCTAATTGCTTTTATTATTTTATCTATTTTTAAGATTTTTGTAATTTTTAATTTTTATGTTTGAGAAAGTCATATCTTACGTGAAGGCCTATAGAACTCCAATTTTCCCCCCAACACAAGCAGGTCCATGCAACACCAGGGAATGTCCTGTGATGGAGCAGGCATTCATTTAAAGCAACTACTTTATCCTTTGTTAAACATGAATATAATTTAGTCTGACTTATGTAAATTATTTAAATTGTATGGTTGACAGAATGTGTCTCTTTGGTCCACAATTTAATGTGCAAGAAGTCATTTTATAACCTCACTTATAAAGTCATATGTTTTGGTTAATACAATTTCAGAAAGTGTGTAAAAAATTAAACAAAAATGTGGATTTTTAGTGTTAACAATTTTAGAGTTGCAGCTCTTAGGTGCAATAATATGAACACAATAATATGAACAAATATGTAGCAAAGATCAGAGTTTTTACATAATGAATGTGCTTTCTTTTAGACTTAGTTCTTCAAAGTTAAAACAAAGTCACTCTGATGATGCATTTAACACACTGTTGATATTAACTCTTTAATACCTGAGGCAACGCCAGTGATGCTTAAACACAAAATCTTTAATCCCTGTTGACCTTAACAAGTCTTGGTTGCTCTCGGATTCCTCCAGAATACAACGATTTCAAAAACTAAGCAAAACTTTGGAAAAAAGTCTGATTCTTTATTAGTTTAAACCACATATTATCTCATTTATTTTGAAAGGAAATCATATGAGCTTCTGACAAACATAAAAAACAATTTCACATTTTGAGAAAATGAAATTTTCTTTTTATATTTCAGTTTTTATTCATGGCACAAAAGAAGCATAATTCATATCCATCATTTAAAAAATACATTGAATTAATGATTGTAAAGCAATATCAAAATAAGACTTTGCAGCTCCTACTAAGTTTTATTCAGTAGAAAACAAACCCAAATGGATCTTTCTCTGTTAAAGGTCGCAGACCCCTGTGACATACATTACTAATGATTAGGATATATAAATAAATTGTGGAGTAACACAAATCTTAATAGTAGTAACTTTTCTCCACAAAGTGAGACTTAGCATCCTCCATTTTTCCAACTTTACCTTGAGTTTATGTAGCTGTAAGTCTGTGTTTATTGACACCATATTAGTTAAGTCAGAGCACAACTTAGTAACTAGGTATTTATTTATCAAATGCCTTTTGAGCATCAGCAGCTAAAGGTGTTGTATTATACTTGTTCAGTCAGATAAGGGTAAAAAATCCTCTAATATTATCTGAGAATGTGCTTCCTTTAACAAAACCCACCTGCTCATGAGTGTATCAAAGGTGGCAATATCCTCTCTAGTCAAAGGGACAGAGCCTTAGATCTTACAGTCCACTTGGATCAGACTCACTGGTCTAAAATTACCTGGGTCTGATGGATCTTTATCCTCTTTACTTTTCAAAAATATATACAACTTGTTAGATCTTCAAATGTTTTTCATTAAATCAAACAGAGAAAAAAAAGTATACATTTTTGAATTTCATCAAAGAAACTGGCTGAGGAAGAATCTTCCTACTGTGGGTGTTTCAGTCTCACCACTAGATGTCAGTATAGACTTCTCTGTCTCTGTGAGCACACTGAGATAGCAGGAAAGTTGCTGGTTCAATTCTTAGTGTACCTTGCAGCAGGGAAGAACCTGCTCCTCTAACTGATCTCAATGGATCTGACTAGAGTACTGGAAAACTTTTAGACCAATCAGATTGAAGAGGCGCCATGTATTAACACTTCTGTCTGCTGCTCAAACTAAAACCATACTCTGATCCAACTGTTGATACTATCAGCTCTACCTTTTTGGATAATTATAACAGCAGTCTTTCGTTCTCTTGTCAGGGTTGGGACGATCCCTTGTTTGAACTCACTTTAGACTTAATGAACTCCTTGTAGATGAGATAGCAAAGTTCAGCCACGTTCAGCACCATGCAGATGACAGATGAGGCCACCATGAAGATGGTGAAGACAGTCTTTTCTGTCGGTCTGGAGATGAAACAGTCTACTATGTTAGGACAAGGCCACTGTTCACACTTCACGAGCCGGGGCAATTTGAAGCCATCGTAGATTAGGTACAAAATATACAAGAAACCAGATTCTAAAAGGAGCCTGATGATCAGGCTGCAGGTGTAGGTCCACCACAGAGGACCTGTGATGGATGAAGGCTTCTTAGAGTCTGTGTTGGATGTTTCTTTTACATCTGAGGACGTCTTGTTTTTCTTTGTTTCATAGAAGACATGCATGGTTACCAGCAAGGCTGGTGTGGAAGCAAAGAGGAGCTGCAGGGACCACAGGCGGATGTGCGACACAGGAAAGAAGTGGTCATAGCAGACATTATTGCATCCAGGCTGCTCGGTGTTGCAGGTGAAGTCCGACTGCTCGTCCCCCCAAACGCTCTCAGCAGCCAGAACCAGGATGGTAATGCGGAAGATGAAGAGAACAGACAACCAGATCTTCCCCAAACTGGTGGAGTGTTTGTTGACACCCAGCAAAACTTTATAGAAAGTCTCCCAACTCATTCTGAGACCAAAATTCTGCAAGAATCAAGACAGAAAAAGAGAAAAAAATCTGTGCTCTTAGTTTCTATATGCACTGACTGACAGGAAGAAAAGATGAACAAACTTAATTTCAGGGATGCAAAGAAGCAAAACAATCTAAGCTTGATATACGGATGGCACTTAAACTAAGTAGGATTTTTAAAACAATTGTATTTATTTATAAAACTAGTGATTGGTTGATCCAAACGATGAGGTACTTGTGAAACTTCTAAATCAAATCTGAAATTATTTAAAGTTATAAATTTAGGCTTAAAATGCTTCACTGGATCTACATGACATTTAAAAACACTGAATAATAATCTTTGATTTAGGTAAATGTTGGACTGAAAGAGTCAACAAAACCCCAAAAAAATCCTTTTTTGAACAGCAGTTCAACTTTAAGTGATACTTTCTTTGTTTCATTTTTCATTTCAATGTGAAAAGTCGTTTTTTACTCAAGATTCTATGGCCTAAGAAAAAATACATTTACAGAAATGTAATTTAAACGAAATATATGTACCAGTTACAGCAACGAGTTTAGTCAATCTCTGAAACAGCACAGACTTGTCACCTGAAACTCACCTGACTGAAGAGTTTTCCCAAAGAGGAGAAACGTATCAAATCTCCATAAAGACAAAAAACAAACAGTCCTCTGTGACTCTGGGGGAAAATCTGACGGAGCAGGCTGTAGAGATGAACTGTGGCTTCAGGGTGATCGCGGTTTTAAGCTGCGTGTGTTAAACCAGGTGAGCTGCTGCCCGCGTTTCCGTGGTCCAATCATCCGTCACTGGATTTTAGGTGCGTCATTCATACCATCATTACGGTAACAGTGCTGACAGGAAGAGAGCTGTGAGAATCTGTAGAGCTGCAAAAGAAATGAGATCAGAGCTGGGTCTACTCCTGAAAGGGATTATGTTACTATTAATGCAAAATATCACAAGATGCAATTGAATATACATGTTTGAAAATATTTACTAATGATATACATTTAATAATAATAATTTAAAAAAAAAAGAAAATAAAAATCAAACCACTTATCCCATAAGAACTTGTGGTGACATCAATGAAACAGAAAAATATCTGACATGTTTTCTGTGGTCAACTAGGTTTGTGGTATTTTCCAAATAGTTTCATTTTTAAGGAAAAATTGGGCTTTATAGATTAAATCTTGAAATCAAATAACATTGATACAACTTACTAAGACTTCTGAATAAAAATTGTTGCTTCAGTTAGTAGATTATCATTCCTTCACAGTACAATTTAGCACTATATATGTAGTCATACCCACTGACTGTATAAGAGAACTGGACTGAGTGTGATGTCACGCATAGAAAACGGTTTACTTCTAGCTCCAACAAAATGAAGACAATTAAGTCACAATTTCTGCATGACATAGACTGTTGCTACCCAATCTGTAATGGCTACCCAATCGGTACCCTTGTGGGTGAAAATCCGTCTACTTCCGCTTGAGCTTGGTCAGAGTATGACTCTAGATGTTAATAACAATAATGATCTTTTAAAATGCTTGCAATAATGAAAATGTTTATTTTAATGTTAAAATTTATTCTAATGTTGACCAAAAACAAAAGAAAAAATAAATCTTAAGACTCAGGACAGCATGATCCTGCAGGTAGCTACAAGTGGACTACAAGTGTTTTACTCTTCTTCTGTTTCATTTGATTACAGTTTAATCCCCAGGTTGTGAGGATACAGCATAATTTACCTACACTTTATCAACTCCACTGACATAATATTAACCTTCGTTCTCTCCTATGGGGTCCAGATGACCCCACCCTTACACTGATGTGTGATCCCTCCCATGACAAAGGTGGACAGGATTTTATGTCTGCCACTGACACCAGTGAAGATGAAAAATCCTTGGAAATAAAAGTAAAGCGCACTGTCTTGTGGGGTCCAGATGACCCCACTTTTAATGTAAACATTCTCAGGTTAGCACAAGTGCTATTAGCAAAAGCGGCTTAGCAGCCATGACATCTAATCAGAGTAAAGTTCCCTCACGTTTTCTCTTTTCCCGTTACTAACATATAAAAAATAAAAATCAAACACAGAGAACGACTCCAAGCTGTCATCATATCATGCATCATTGAGATTTCCATTGTCCACAAAGACAACAATAGACAATTATACTGTTTTGCATTTAGACAACGTTCTTTTCGGTGTTGTACTCCAGTCGGGGGAAGCTCTCCGTTGTTGAGGAGAACATTGAACGTGTGATCATGCAGTTATCTGCTGTTTAAATGGCTCGGACAGTCATAAAGGAAGCAGAACTGTTAAGAAATGTTGCTGGGAGCTGATTTTTTTTAACATAAACATTTTTATTTTAATTATTTAAAAATGAATTACAAAGTGTATCATCATGGAAAAACAAACGTACTAAAAAATATACTAGCAAATCTAAATAAAAATTGAATTTCTGTCACAATGTTTACACCAACAAGGAAGTGAGGTAATGTTCGTGCATTTGGGGACCGATCAGGTAGCGGTTACAGGTCAGGTAGCAACACAGATGTCAACATTTGGAGCCAGATGAAGTTAGTAAGCAGTGATTGGTCAAAGTTGGAGCCGGAGAGAGCTCTGAGTAGAGCCACTGGTCCTCCACATCGAGGGTTAAGGTGGCTCGGGCATCTGGTCTGGATGTCAGAGGAGAATGACCAGACTGGTTCTAGCTGATGGAAAGACAACGTTAACTCAAATAACCACTGGTTACAACTGAGGTCTGCAGAAGAACATCTCTGAATGTACAACATGTCCAATCTTGAGGCAGATGGACTACGGCAGCAGAAGAACACCGAGTATCACTCCTGTCAGCTTAAGAGCAGGAAACTGAGGCTACAATTTACACAGACTCACCAAAACTGAACAATAGAAGATGGAAAAACGCTGCTGGTCTAATGAGTCTCCATTCCCCCCGCCACATTAAGATGGTAGGGTCAGAATTTGGCATCAACAACATGAAAGCATGGATCCATCCTCTCTTCACGACCACAGTGTACCATCTTCTAATGGGTACTTCCAGCAGGATAAGGCTCTATGTCATAAAGCTGGAATGATCTCAGACTTGTTTCTGGAACATGACAATGAGTTCACTGGACTCTAATGACTTTCAAAGTCACCAGATCTCAACCCCATAGAACACCTTTGGGATGTGGTGGCATGGGAGATTGTACAGCAAACTAATCTGCAACAACTGTGTAAAAGTAAAAGAGCACAAACACACTTATTTGCATATTTTTCTGAACAGATACATATAGTTACATAATTATTTTTTTCAGAAAACCTTCCTTATCTACACAAAAACACTGCTATAAGCATGAGGAGCACGAATCACTGTCAAACTGTCATTGCGGCAAATGGTGGAAATACAAATAATTGACATGGTCAGTTTTTGGTTATTTAGGGCAAAAGCAGACAGACCTTTCATTGTGCACCTCCACATTCATAAGCACATGCGCGTTTGACGCACGCCAACTTACCACAAAATCTTCGCCTCCTTTCAAAGACACTCATAGGGTACCACTACATTACTGATAGCTTTGAGATAGCTCTTCTAACCTGGTGATGATCTTCTTGAGGTTTTGAATTTGATGTTACCAGTGAAATGTCCTGGTTCGTAACGGCAAAATTGCTGTCAGGATCTTGCAAGTGATCATCACTGGAAGGGGTGCAAGAGTCTGATCAATCTGAGGATCCAGATTACCTGAGTCCCGCTGAGTTTGAAAAAAGGATAGTCTACATGAGAGTCACCAGAAGAGATTGCAGCAGAAATCCAACTAACCTGATCCCTTTGGAATGGTGAGTTGTTTTTGATCTAGATGGGGTTGTGGAAAGAACTACCTGTCAACTCTTAGGGTGATGGTTGAGGCTAAAATGACCCAAGAAAAAAACAATAGAAGACTCAAATTTGGAGGCCCTTCCAGGTGTTTTTTTCACTTTTGAACCTTTTTTGGGAAATTCTAAGGGAGAAATGTTAGCAGAAAACATTCTTATTGTATAATGAGATCTAGATCCAGTAAAAAGGGTTGTTCTCTTCACAGCAACCTCGAGGGCCGTGGAATTTCAAGGTATATTTTCTCAATGACTACTATTGTTCCTTTTGGGAGTTAGACCCCTTCTGTGTGGACTGCCTCACCTCTTTTGTCAACATCTGTTTGCTGTTTATTGCAGAGGAGAGCCAAGTATAGCCTGATATCATCTGTGAAAAAGAGGTGATTGATGGTGGCCCCCAATTCATGGCCAGTCTTGGTGATTATTTGACAATCAAATCCAACAGCTCCTTGGTATGTGCCGCATTTGATGGACAATTGTGCAAATGAGTTGAGTTGCAAACAGCCTATTTATCCATCTAGCTTCAGTGTCTTTAGCATACTAGTCAAGGCCAGGAGCCTTTGTTTGCCAGTTTCCAGTACTTCAGGTATGGACATCTGACGATCTCTTGGGCACTTGCTCTACCATCGCAACTCTCTAGGCCCCTATCTGTTGTCTTGTGTTTAGCTTATCTTCTCTACACACATTTCCAGGATCACTGCTGTGGATCACTCCAGTTTATTGATTTCAATTATTTTTGTGGTGTAAAATGGCCTTAATATTTAATTCACAGGAGATTTTTTGGAGGTGCTTCAGTTAACAGTTGTAAATGGTTTGCCTTGTGTTAATTTTCACCATTATCTTATATCTCAGGTATTTGCTACCACACTCATCATAATGGTATTTATTAGGGCTATGTTCAAAATTTCCAGTTGGTAGTTCAACTCTTCTGTCTCAAGTTGTGATATTAGTAGCTATTTGGGGATGTTTCTTCTACTAACTTCCACAAATAGCAACTATTCAATCCACCTTTTCTGCATGTAAGTCATTTACAAATTACTAGATAATTTGAGTAGTATCACTCCCGATTCTTGTTCATTTCCGTCTACCGTCTAAGAACCCCAAATTGGATAATGATTAAAGGGCCTATATCATGCAAAATTAACTTTTTCGAGCTTTTAAGTGTATTATAATATAAATTCCTCATAAAGAAGAGCACCAAAGGTGTATTCTCTGAGCATTCCTCTAAAACCCTGTGCTCTGAGCACCAGCCCCTCCCAACCCACAAAACAAGTGGTTCTTCACAATGTGATGTAGACAAGAAAATAGATAAAACAACAAACATTTTGTAAAAGCAAAAATAAAAGGGCAGAAATTATTTTATCAATGACATCAATCAAGTAGAAAAGCTGAAGTGTCTGCCAACTAATGCCTAAAATCCTCATTGAGACAGCTAGTTTGATTGGGATTTTCCTAAATCAATTGTCCTAAAAACA
This sequence comes from Oryzias melastigma, assembly GCF_002922805.2. Lineage (NCBI taxonomy): Eukaryota > Metazoa > Chordata > Actinopteri > Beloniformes > Adrianichthyidae > Oryzias > Oryzias melastigma. The sequence goes on along the minus strand of NC_050532.1, from coordinate 2,057,956 downwards.
AAGATCGCTGAGTTCTTTAAAAATCTGAAATAAGTCAAGCTATGGTCATTGTCATCACATTACCACCAAACAGTGGAGATTTGGTGGTGATAACAGTCAGACATGTGCTTATAGGCTACTTCCTGCTTTGCTAGAGTGCGGACGCACATTGCTTTGCTACCCCTTCTGCTTTTAATTTTCGCTGATTATTTTCCTTAACTTTTGAATACTATTAAACCATCGGGTCAGATTTATTTTTCTTTTTTACTCTAAACAAAAGGATTTTTTCCTGCATTCCTCTTAAAAGATTTTATCTTGAGCACTACGTGTACTTGGCCTTCACATAGTTGAAGCCTGATATATGGAGCAGCAGCTAACACAAGGCTAACTAGCAGCAAGATGCCTTCCCTTGTGGAAATAAATGTATGGAATGCAAATAAACCTGAGTCAACCTTTGTAGCCTCTCACTGACTTGGCAAAAAAACCACTAACCACTTCCTGCCTGAAGGTTTCTCTGGAGTGCAAGGCCAACAAATACATACCCTTGCTGGATTTCCCTGTACCAACCCTGAAGATAAAGCTATTATGGGTGAAATACATGTGAAGAACTACAACTGGTGGAAGTAGTTGAAACATTTTCCTACTACATCAAGTTCATAGAAGCCATTTGCCACCAAAGAGGGGCAGCTAGAGTGGTCTTTCAAAGGACTGGGTGAGTTTCCCGAAGTTCACTCATTGACTTCTATGAGAGAACTAAACAAGTGAGTGTGACATCAACCATAGAAAATGGTTTATTTCCAGCTCCGATGAAATCAAGTCAATTCATTTGCCATTTTTTTCACAATGCGGATGTCATCACGTAGGAATCAGAGGACAACAGTAAGTAGAGATTGGTCTGAGTTCTTTTTCTAACCAGTCTCTGTAAACCTTAGAGATGATTGTGGATGAAAATCCCAGAAGATCAGCAGTTTCTGAAATACTCAGACCAGCCAGTCAGTCCAAGAACCAAGCCATGTTCAAAGTCATTTCAATCGCCTTTATTCTGCATTCTGATGCTTGGTGAACTGCAGTAGATCCTCTTGATCATGCAGTGCTGTCAATTCTGATGGCAGGTTTTTGTCTTATGACCTTGATGTAATTTAAAAAGGGCAGGATCTTCTTGCAGAATCACAAAAAATGCAGTTATCCTTGGTCTCATCATTTAATGTGAAAAATCAAAATCCAAAAATTTTAGTTTTTTTTTAAATTTTGATCATTAATGTATTCAACAGAAAATGCTTCATTGTTAAAACAAACAAAGCAAAAACATTCCAATTAACCTTTCAGGTTTAACCTCTGCATCTTTTTATTGATATAGTCACTTGTAGTGTTTGGGATGCTTAATTTGGGAGATAAACCAATACCAGCTCAGTGGCCTTGTGGTAGAGTGTCCGCCCTGAGATTGGAAGGTTGTGGGTTCAAATCCCGAGTCATACCAAAGACTTTAAAAATGGGACCCAGTGCCTCCCTGCTTGACACTCAGCACTAAGGAGTTGGATTGGGGGATTAAACCACCAAATGGTTCCAGAGCACAGCTGTGTCTGCAGCTCACCGCTCCCTGAGGGATGGGTCAAATGCAGAGAACAAATTTCACACACCTAGCTGTGTGACAAATAGTGGGACTTTAAAAGTTACATATTAAGACATTTTTTTGTGTTTATTATCTTAATCAAATGAAGTATTAAAAATAATAATGACAATAAAAAACATGACTTGAAAAGAACTGCACTCGTCACAACATATATCTAAAAATTGGAGAAAAAAAAATTAGCTCTACACTTATCCCCCCTTCAAACCTCATTTTCAGAAATGCTTAAATCTGAAGAACCAGTAAGCTGGTCAACTGTTCAAACTTTATGAAGTTATTGTAGCACTAAGGTTAGCCTGATGATTCAAAGACCACACCTCCATCTGTACTGACTTTTAAAGTCAAACGTAGAATAAAATTCAGTTCATAAACATTGACCCTCAAAGTAAATATATTACAAACTCAATCTTAAGAGACCAAAACATTTTCAAACCAGGCTGTCACAATGTTCATCTATACAGGAAATTTGGAACATTTCAGTAAAAAAGAAGAAGACTGGCTTGCTAGTGTAACATGTAGCTTCTTGGAGAAACAACTTTTACATCATAGAATAATGTATTAATGCAGGACTTCATTTTTTTAAACTAACACAGTAGATCTGAAGGTCTTTCCTTCATTTTTTTTGTGCTGGGTTGGCTGGTTGCCCTCCAGTGTTGTTCAGCTCCCACTTCAACTTCCTCCTCGGGTCTATACTGACCCTCAGGTCGATTGGAGATGTCCCGCCTGGCTTCGTGACCCAAGAGACCTTGAACAGGAATAAATGGGTTAGAAGATGAATGAAAAGTTTGGTTTAGTAAAACATATAACTTCCTGTTTGTTATACAAATGTAATTTACATGTGTTAAATCCATTTTATGGAGCATAGTTTAAAGATTGACTGATGCTCCTGACACTAGTTTAACTTAATAAAAACACCTAATAGAATGTGACGCGATTTAGCTTTTTCTATTGATTAAATGCCATACAAAGAAACAGCAGGAAGCACTTTCTCATTAAAATGCAATTTGTCAAAATATAGAATATAGAATTTTTTTAATGCATGAAACTTCAAAGTTTATCATAAAACCAGACATAAGAAAGTAAACGTATTCAGTTATAAACAGCAGAATCTTAAAAATTATCTATTTTGTTACAGTTAAAGACCCACTCCGATGAAAATTGTTTTTGGAGTTTTTAGCATGTTCTTGCAGCGTTTTTCCGATGATGAAGTACATATATAAAGAATTTAATAAATTATTGTGAATCAAAAAATGCATAGAACAAAAAGCTGTTTAAAAAAAGAACTTAGAAATTTTGCTGTGCAGGCCAAAGTCTTCCTGTTCTGCTGCATTCTAATGCAGAATTCTGTATAACATTTTACTTCAAAAGGAACTGAGACTGTGAGGAAGTCGCTTCCTGCTGTAGGATGTTTCAGTCTCACAACTGGATGCCTGTATAGACTTCTCTGTATCTCTGAGCACACTTTTGATCAGAAAGTTGCTGGTTTATGTCTCGGTGTAACCGTCTGGGAAGAAGCTGCTTCTCTAACCTGTTCTTATGGATCTACTGGAGTGTTGGAAAACTTTTAGACCAATCAGATTGAGGAGGCACCATGTATGCACACTTCTGTCTGCTGCTCACACTAAAACCAATGCGGATCAAACTTTTGACACTGACAGTGACCATTTCTCTCCTGTATGGACCTCGTCAGCACTGCCTCACTGGACGAACCTTTGGAAGACAACTCCCGCCTCTCATTCCTCTCATTATCCTGGTTTTCTCGACTGTTTGTTTCTGAAGTCTTGTGAGGCCCCTTAAACAGGAGATAGCAAAGTTCAGCCAGGTTCAGCATCATGCAGATGACAGATGAGGCCACCATGAAGATTATGAAGACAGTCTTTTCTGTTGGTTTGGAGATGAAACAGTCTACTATGTTAGGACAAGGCCACTGTTCACACTTCACAAGTCGGGGCATTTTGAAGCCATTATAGATTAGGTACAAAACATACAAGAAACCGGCTTCAAAAAGGAGCCTGAAGATCAGGCTGCAGATATAGGTCAGCCACAGAGGACCTGTGATGTGATGACGCTTTTCCTTCTTCTGCCCCTTAGAGTCTGTATTGGGCGAAGTTTCTGTGCTATCTGAAGACTCCTCACTCTTCCTTTCCTCTCGTTGTTTGTATATGACATGCATGGTTACCAGCAGGACTGGCGTGGAGACAAAGATGAGCTGCAGGCACCACAGGCGGATGTGCGACACAGGAAAGAAGTGGTCATAGCAGACATTTTTACATCCAGGCTGCTGGGTGTTGCAGATGAAGTCCGACTGCTCGCTCCCCCAAACTTTCTCTGCAGCCAGAACCAGGATGGTAATCCGGAAGATGAAGAGAACAGATAACCAGATCTTCCCCAAACTGGTGGAGTGATTCTCGACACCTTTCAACAGGGTGTAGAGCTTATCCCAACTCATTCTGAGACCATAAATCTGCTGGAATCAAGACGGAAAAAGAGAGAACATCAGTGTTCTTAGTTCCTGCACACGCTGAGAACGAGATAAACGAACTTTAATCCAGGGACACAGAGAAGAAACAGGATTTTAACAAACATTTATTGCACTTGAACTCACTATGATTTTTTTTTGTTAATATATGTTTTTTTTTTTTACAAAACTAATGCTTAATCCAAATTGACAAGATAAATGTAAAACTATTAAATCAAGTCAAATCACTTTTTAAAATAAATAACCAGATCTACAGGGTATTTAAAAACACAGAATCATAATCTGAGATTTCTGTGTAAATCTAAAATAATGAATAACTTTAGCTTAAATCACAAAAACTCTAAGTGGTATTTACATTGTTATACTTTTTTTTACAGTTAAAAAAGGTTTATCCTTATGTTAAAAACTAGTAAAAAACTTGATAAAAGATTCATTTTAATATGATGAATTCGTGCTAAAAAAATCTTGCAGTTACAGGAACAATGGCGTTTTCAGTGAATCCTTAGAGGTGTTACCTGAAACTCACCTGACTGAAGAGTTCATCCAAACAGGAAAGACTGATCAAGTCTCCACGAAGAGAAAAAAAAAGAAATTGATTCAATCCTCAGTCATTTTTGTGCAGAATCTGTGTGAGCAGCTGAGAAGAAGCTCTCGGTCTCCTGTCTGCACTCCAGTCTGACTCACACCTGAATCACCTGAAGGTTTAGCGTCCTCCTTTTTGCAGGCAGAGGGAGGAGTCTGGCTCGCTTCAGGCCTTAGAATCTTTTCAGTTGCCTTTCAGGTTTGGCATTTTCTCTTACAACCAGTGATCCATGCTTCTAAGAGCTAAGTTATCATTCTTTCAAGAAATATTGAAACTTTTATGCAACTACTCCAATTCAAAGCTGATCTGTTAATTTTTTTCTTTCTGAAATGTGTGTTGTTGGATGTTTAAAAATTCTCTTCACTCACATAAAGGTTCTAGATAGGGTTTACATTTTCAAATTTACACTTTTAAATTTGTGGTTTTTCATACCTACAGTAACTGAACTGACTGGATGTATCAGAACAAAATACCATGACTATTTGTAAGAACTTCACAGCTATTATTAAGAAAAAATTACAAGTGTTTGCTTTTGGCTTAACAATCTTCTGTTTCATAATGAGACAGGCCTGAGTAACCTAATGAAAGTTGATTCTGTGAGGATGCTTTAATTTAATGTAAAATCAAATGGTTTTTTTTTTTCATTTGTTTACTAATCATAGTAATATCAATTTCTGCAATTGAACAATTGATTATTATTCCTTTTTCACACCAAGCAAATGGAGAGGTGATCAGCTGCAGTATTCATTGTAAACTTGTTCAAATTTCATATTGACATTTGGTAGAACAGAAAGAAAGTATGGGTATAATCGGACCTTGCTTGGTTTTTATCCAACAAACTGAACTTATTATTCAATCAATTAAGCTTTATTTATAAAAAGTGCTTTCCGTGCATGCAGGTCAGAGTGCTTTACAGTTAAAATCAAACAGCAATATATAAAAAAAGGGAAAATGGTAAAGCCAACCAACCCCTTTGCCCCCGTCCATTCACACATGAACCCCATGACCCCACACACAATGCACACAGGCACAAATAAATGACCAGAATTATAATAGAGACGTATGACTTGGCTCTGCTGTGAGGAAACAATATATCAGGAATCCCCTTTCCTCTGAGCAGATAAGCCACAGAACATCACCACAGCGCCCACCCACACCACACAGCAACCGGGTTCACTCCACAGCCGTGAGGCCGCCATGTTGGACCCCAACCTCAAGAGTCTTGATCGATTTGATTCCAATTTTTTTTAAATTCTTTTGATCCTCTCAATTTGATTCAATGAAATTTTGAGCCAGCGGTTTTCAAAACCAGCGGTTTGAAAAAGCCCCGGTTTGCAAGGCAACAACTACGGTAGTGGGGCCAAAGACTCCCTGCTGCTCTCCAATTCTAAATCCCACTCTTGGAGACAAACGGATCCATTAACGTCTTCATTTTCCTCGTCTGAGCTGTTTCTAAATAGCTTTGTTTAGACAGCTTGGATATTGCACACCGTTTTTTGGGGATATTAATGTAAAGCTTCTTCCGTGTCAACAGTTCCGCCCGCAACCCAGAGGCAAACTTCTAATAAACTCCTGCTGTTCGGCAGAAAATATATTATAACAAAATGACAAGAGGTTCTTTGATTATTGCTAAACACAGCGTACATAATGACAGAATTAAACATAATTAAAAGACTAGTAGGAACCTTTTTACGTTAGATAAAAATATAGTTGGAGTGTGACTGTTAACATGTAGACTGCAACATTTACACATGACTGAGAACAAAGAGCTGTCGAAGAACACCAACGACAAAATTTTGCTCCTAAAAAAGACTGGGATGAACCGATCTAAACCAGGAAAGCAGTCTGGTGAGAAGAAATTAACTTTTGGAGCAGATATTAGAAAATTGAAAAAATAAAAGCTCATTGATAATCTCCCTCCATTTGGTGCTCTATGAAACATATGACCTGGTGGGCCACAAATGATCTTGAGAACATAGATTAAGCAGCCCAGGACTACGCAGTATAAAATGATCAATGATCTGAAGAGAGCTAAATCAAAGGTTACTATTGAGACAAAAAAGGCTGTAATGGATTCAAATCCTGCAGAGCTTAAAAAAAATCTGCTTAAGCCAGTTATCCAGACACTGTCCAAAGTTATCCAGAGACCATCTGGATGATCCAGAGGAGGACTGAGAGAATGTCATGTAGTCAGATGAAAACAAAATTGAACTCAATTGTATAAATGCCAAGCCATGTTTGGAGGGGGAAGATACGGGGTTGGATTCGAAGGATACCACACCCACCGTGAAGTATCTGGGATAGGCTCCAGCAACCTATGTGAATGAGGAAGAGAACCTCAGAAGTAATCTGAAGAACGGAATGTGTTAACTTTTCATTCGTGAGTACGACATTGTTTTCCTGATGTGGTACAAAAAAAAATCCCTCCATTTAAAGCTGCTGCTAATTTCCTTGTTGATTTATCAAACCATTTCTTACTCAAATACTTATGCAATGAAGCATGGCAACAGGAAGTAAGACCAAGCTGTATTTACTATTATGTCTACATGAGACACACCATGATTCCCATTTGGGACAAGGTCGTCCAGGCAAGTATTACACTCCTGGTGATTATTAAACCGGGCTGCACACTGCACGGTGGCGCAGTGGTTAGCGCTCTTGCCTCACAGCGAGAAGGCCCCGGTTCGACTCCCGGCTGGGACCTTTCTGTGTGGAGTTTGCATGTTCTCCCCGTGCATGCGTGGGTTTTCACCGGGGACTCCGGCTTCCTCCCACCGTCCAAAAACATGCTTCATAGGTTCATTGGTGACTCTAAATTGCCCCTAGGTGTGAATGTGTGAGTGAATGTGTGTGTGATTGAGGCCCTGTGACAGACCGGCGACCTGTCCAGGGTGAACCCCGCCTTCGCCCATCAGTAGCCAGGTTAGGCTCCGGCACCCCGCGACCCCGAAAGGGACAAAGCGGTCAAGAAGATGGATGGATGGATAATTGTTAAACCCAGACCTGTCCACCAAATTGAAAGATAGAAGGCCTGATTTGTTCTTTAATGAAGATGAATTTCCTTTCTGTATTTTCTGACAACATCTGATTAAAGTTTGAGGGAACAAAAACAGGAAAAAGAAATGACTCATAACTGCTCCCCGAGGACATACTTTATTTTTTTACATGTTACATAAAGCTTATCGGCATAACTTGATCTTTTTTCTTTTTTAAATTGGATCTGTGTGGTTAGCATTTTAGCTTATCATTCTTAGTATTTTAGTCTTACTCAGTGACTATCTTTTATTTCCAACTTTCATTTTTTCAATTCTCCCACATAAGTGTTTTTGACCCACTCCAATGAAAATTGTATTTTAAATGTTTTTAACATTTTTTTGCATCATTTTTGTTGTGATGGAGCACATGAATATAAAAATTATGAATATAATTGCAATTCTTAGTATTTTTTCTTCAAATTGTTGAGAACCAAAAAAGGACAAAAAGCTCCATGCCCCGCTCCATTCTGATTACAGACAGATCGTTGCATTAGCGTCTTCATTTTCCTCCTTTGTGCTGGAATCTGGATTAAAACTGTTCACTGGATAGCTCCAATATTGGTCACCATTCTTGTTGCACTGCTAATGTTCGGTTGAGGGTCTGAGGGCAGAAAGTGTTAACAAGGGGTTGATGGGAAATGAAGGTTGGCTCAATCTGCTCCAAAAGTACTGCTCTCAAGTCAGAGGTGAATTTCTAATGAACTACTGCTGATCTGCAGAAAATATGTTCTAGAAAATGACACAGTTTGTTGATTTTTGCAGTAGATCAAAAGATGAATGGAGTGGAACTTTAGGATTTTAGTCGTATTCAGTAAAAGTTTTTTGTAATATTCAATTTGTAATATTCCCAGAGTGGTTTTCTTTCTTTAATTATTAAAAATCATGTTTTCCTGGCCTCAATTCCTTCCCTTTTATAATAAATAGTTTCTCAAAGACTCTATTAGACTACCTAGTTTACAACCTGAATGTTATGCAGTACTTTAATTGGAAAGTAGAAATACCTGTTACTGTGATACAAATAAAGCTTTGATTTGACAGGTCCCATTTTTGTCCTCCCTGCTCTGGTTATTTTTGTTATCTTCAGGCTATTTCTGCTGTCTCCAAAGGTGTGTTAGATGAGACTCCAGACAATCCTTTTTTACTAACTCTTCCCAACTCATAAGATTACATTGGCTTTAGAGGTTTTCTGATTCCCTTTTTCTTCTTCATCGTCCAGCTACTACTTAGATTATCATCACCTTTTGACAGCACTTATTGCTGATGACATCCGTTTCTGGATTCACCACCTTCTTTTACTAAATCAGGAAACTATTTTCTCTCCACAATCAGCTTCTTTCTCTTTTCATGACAGAATTGACAGCTCTGCCCATGATTGCTGGAACCATTCAACAGAGATCTTGGGCACTGCAGAGGATTCCTCCTTCAATGTAGATATGTTTATTACTAGCAAATGGTAACCTTCAACTTTTACAGGTCTACCATAATCTACACAGTGAGACTTCTTATTGGAAAAGTGTTAGATTGGGCTGAGGTAGAACGAGCACGCAACATTCTCCCCTGTCAGTCATATGATGCTTTTGAAGTGTCTTAAAGAAGTTTTTAACCATTCTGAGTTTCCAGGGTTTGCAGTTGGTTAACTACTGGAAATTGTTCAGGAATCCAGTTGTGCTGTTGAACTGAGTTTTAAATAACATTAGAAAAGGCAAATTAACTTAAAGAGATCAAGTGAATCAACCTCTGGTGTTGCAGTGTATTGCAGTGGTGAGTCACATGATTGCCAGCAGTCCTGTTTGACTATCAATGCCTCTCAGATACACCTCTATGCCCTATCCACCCTCCATAGAAGTAAATAAACAAATATAAGAAGAAAATGTGGAATTAAAATGATTTACTAAAATGACTTTATTAGTAAAAAAAAAAAACAAGTTTGGGGTTAAAGCTCAATAGTATCACATTACAAATGCTTCACACATTTAAGAAACATTTAAGAGAAACAAATCCGTCCAGAATTACACTTTTCTAGATTGCTGAGAAAGTATAATTTTTAGCACCACAAAATGCAGTATTTCATTCTTTATCCATATAAATTGATCTTCAAAACAAAAACAACATTTCACCCTATAATCAGTTTAACTCCTTATTGATCCACACATTTATATCAAACGTGCTCCTGATGATGGCGCTCTCACTGGTCCTTCTTCAGTTTGGACAGATGCATCAGAAACTGATCCCTCCTCTCCTTCCTCGCTGACAAATGCTGCTCATCATTGGGAATGAGCTCACACATTTCCTGTAGATATAAGATTAATCTCATGAGTGAACAGAAATTAGAGCTTTCATCTGTAATTAAGATATAGTTCTTTATTACTGATGGGCAAATAAAAGATTACAATGCGGCAGATTAAAAATCATCATTGCGGTTATTAGTTTTCTTTTAAGCATGCATTAGTTACATTTAGTTAAAAGTTTAAAAGTAAAAATTCATTTTTGGAAGTTTGTTAAGACCCCCTCCACCCATCCACACACATACACAAATTCTCTTTGGTTTTTATACACAAGGATTCATCAATTTTTGCAATGTTGATAAAATAAAAAATATAAATGTTTGGATGCCACAAGACTACAATTTTCTCTCTTGAATCAATTGAAAGCTCTTTAGTCTTTCCATGTTGGAAAGTTTGAAGTCTGATTCTGTGGACAGGTGTCTATTCTAGAGATGATGAGTTCAAACAGGTGCCAACAACATTGCCATGACAGGCATTCATCTTTTATGAAATGTCCCTGAATGTGTTCTCATACCTTAATGATGCTTCCAGCTCCCTCATCAAAGAAGTCAGGCACAGGCCCAAAGGAAGTCAGGACTCTCATGATGCCTTTGCCGTATCGCTTCATATAGTCTTCCAAACCTGAGTGTGCAGAGAAGATTTGGAAAAAAATAAATACATTTTTTTTTTTTTTTTTTACATATGTTTAGTTTTTTAGTAAGTGTTTGATCTTGTCCAGTGTTCCTGTAAGAGCTTCTAGGAAAATGGGGTTCAGGACGCCCTACTGTGTGCCGTCCAGTCTCAAGAGCAGCAGCTTAAAGTCAAATTTGTTCCCAGTGCATGTTGGAGTCTAAGGAGAACTTTTATGGACAGAATTATTAATTTCCTTGATCTCTGAGGCTCCCTCTTTTGCACATTTAGGGTCCCGCCCATTTCATGAGGTCAACCTAGAGCTGGCAACAGACAACATCCGAACATGGTACATAGTGTGCATAAAATGAAAGTGTTTTGCCGATCACCATTAGATCAGCGAAAAAAGTGTGTGTTAGCCTGGGGGTGGAGCTAGCAGCACAGGCTCTTCCTGGAAGGGGCTGTTCCTCAACGTTCATACATATGAATGTGAGGAGGACAAAGCCCTGAGACAGACTGGAGACCTGTCCAGGGTGTACCCCGCCTTCGCCCATCAGCAGCCGGGATAGGCTCCGGCACCCCCGCGACCCCGAAAGGGAAGAAGCGGTCAAGAAGATGGATGGATGGATGGAGGACAAAGTCAACTATTCCAGATGCGTCAATGGTGCAAAATCCCGTTTTGGGGTTGTATTTGTGAGGAATGAACATAAAAAAATGCTTAGAAGCTAAAAAAAAAAAAAAAAGATTCTGCATGATATAGGCCCTTTAATCAAAAGACAGTGGAAAGAAATTAATTTTTACTTTTTTTGTCATTTTTGTTAGATGCGTTCAGTTATAGAAGCTTTTTTTTTTTTAGATTTTCCAAGTTAGTAAGATTGTCTTACATCTCTCATCAGCCTCTCATGAATGTGTTTTTTCTGGCTCGAAAAGAAAAACAATGTTCATAAACATGAATAGTGGGAAAACAAAACATGAGCAAAAATTTCAGATATGTTGCATTACCTTCAGGGGCATTGAGGTGCATCGTTTCCATGGGGCCTATAAAAGCGTAACGCATTCCCAGTCCCTCTGACATCACTAGGTCAATGTCTTTCACTGAGATAACACCATCCTAAAGAAAGACAACAAAAATGTGGCAAAATAGAGAATTCAGAGGATGTTTAACTGAAATCTGGAAGGTCAGAGGCAAAAAGTTTATCAGTTCTTTGTTCAATATCACTTTTTAAAGTCTCTATATATTTTTTTCCTTTTTAGAAAAATTGTATTTCTATGATAATTTTGCTGCTTGTTTTTTCCTTTAGTTTAAAATCTTTCACACTTTAGTTACAAAGATACCTGACACTTGTGTTGCATTTCTTTTTTGGATTTTTTGACAGTATTTGAGACAGCAGGTACATGAGAAACATTCAGTAACTCCATCTTACAATTCTCATAAATGCGTCTTCGAAGTTGCAGTGTCAGTCTGTGAGGCTGAGTTCTGTGTTTTGTTAGAAGTGACTTACAGGAAAAGAATGGAATGCTGATTAGCATGTTGGGACGATCTTAGTCACCTGTCATACACTAACTTGGGAAAGACTTGAAGTAAATACTTCCTCATCCACTACAAATCAAAAAATGTGAAAATATTGTTTTGTTATCTAAGAGTTTCAGGTGGTTAAGTATGGACTTCTACTTTTTTGTGGTTGTTTTTATTTTGTATCAAATTTAAACTACTTTGTCTTATTGTAAATAGTATGAATTTTTTTTTCAGCAATTCTGATGTCATTGCTGGGATTTATCTTTAAACATTTGGAAGAGAACCTCAGACAAATCTGACCCACTGAAGGCGTGAACTCTCAGATTATGACATTGTGTTAAGACAAAGCCTGTCATGCTTCGCTGAAAAACAGCCTTAACTGATACTATCAAATCCTTTTAGACCTACCAAACCATTTATAGAAGTTATGTCTGAGAAAGTAAAACTAAGTTGTATTCATTGTCCTGTCATGAGGGTGATGAGACGCACAGATGCAAACAAAATAAAGAAGAGCAGACATGTCTATAGTAGAAAAGGCGATAAAAACAACTGGTTTAACCCGAAACTACTCTAAATAGTTTAAATTTAAAACAGCATTTCTTATGATTTGACTCAGGGTGTGAAGTTGTATCAAGACAAACCACTTAAGTCTAATCTTAAAGCTAGGGAAGGTGTGTGCTTACAGATGTGTAGTGAGAGATAGCTAAGAGAAGCCTGATAGCTGAAGGGTATTTTCCATTCAGAAGTCGGGAGCTTAGATTTGTCCATTTACTGAAGCTAAGTTGCCTAGCCCACCTTTTAAGAAAAAACAAATCAACCCCTCTTCCACCAATCTTCTCATTTGCTTCATCAAAGTCATGCTCTCCTGGCAATTGTAAAACCTAAACTAGTCCATCAAATTGCCAGATGGATAAACATGATTAGGAAATGCACTCCAATCCATATCTGGGCATACATCTGATTAAAGAATGAGGAAAGATGAAAGGATAAGGCCAAAAACAGAGACTATGACTCAGCAATGCTCCCCAAGTGAGTCCTATTCTTTAAACAGAGTTAAACTTTATTTATCTGGATTATTTGTGGAATCATAGATTTTATTTTACAGGATATTATAATATATTATATTATAATATATTATAATATCCTCTTTGTTAGGCTGTGCAGTTATCACTTTATTCAAGTCATCCTTGTTTTGGTTCTATTCTGAAACCAGAGAAAATTTTGCAGTTTTCATTGTTGATTACAAAAATAGTACATTCCCGGCTTTGAGTCTTTCCTTTTAAAATCATAATAAAAGGTTTCTAAAAGATAACTTCAGACTACTTTACATCATAACTGTTGAAATTTTGAAAATGGATGAGAGTGTTTTATATTAATATGGTTATACAATTGTACCACTGATAGAAAAATGGACTGCAATGTGATACAGATATTTTTAAATTATCAAACTACAGTTTGAAGAAATGTAATAAATGATCATGCAGCGCAGGCCCTCGCCGCCCCCTTGTTACCCCCCTTCTGCCCCCGCCACCATGGTCAGAGCTACATGTGACAAATTCATGAAAATAAAGAACACTTTTTTCAAAATGACGGCTTTTCTGTTGGTTTTATCTCTGTAGCAACTGTTTTATTTTTTGGTCAACAGGAAGTGACAAGCAGGTTTATGCAATTTTTAGAAATATAGGAAAAATTTTATTTTTAGATTTACTTGGCAATGGAGATTTTTCATCAAGCACAATTCTAATGTGTTCATACCATACACTAATATTGCCAAAAGTATTGAGTCACATATGAACTGAAGTTCCATCCTATTCCTAAAACATAGAGTTCAATATGATGTTGGTCTTCCTTTTGAAGCTATTCCAGCTTCAACTCTTCAGGGAGGACTGTTCACAAGGTTGAGGAGTGTGTTTATAGGAATGTTGGACTATTCCTCCAAAAGTGCATTGGTCAGGTCACACACTGATGTTGGTGGAGAAGGTCTGACTCTCAGTCTCTGCTCTAATTCATCTCAAAGGTGTTCTATGGGGTTCAGACTGGTCCATCAGATTTGCAGATGGAAAAGTGGGATTCATTCTGTCTTTTAACCCCATACTCTTCTGCCAGATCCTTGAGGGCCTCCAACCAAAATCTAATAAGCATTCTAAAAACCTGCCTTAAGACTAGACGTCGAGATGTCTCCTTCCAAGCAGTTGCTCCTGGTATTTGGAACTCCCTCCCATCACCGTTGCTTCAGATCTACTCTGTTGAGTGTTTTAAATCCCAGGTCAAGACGTTTTTATTCAGGAGAGTTTTGGTTGATTTTAGCCCTTGTTTTACTATGTCTTATTGTGTTTTACTGTGTTTTTAGTTGTTTTATTATTGATTATTGTTTTTAGTAAAGCACTTTGTGATTCTTTCTGCGTAAAGTGCTACAGAAATAAAGATATTCAAATTCATCATCCCAGAGGAGGCGCCTCCACTGCTCTAGAGTCCAGTGGCGGCGTGCTTTACACCACTGCATCAACACTTTACATTGTACTTGTTGATGTATGGCTTGGATGCAGCTGCTTGGCCACTGCGTACGGTTCTTGGGATAACCTGAAGGTCGCATGAAGTTTGGAGCTCTGTAGTAACTGACTGTGCGACCTCTTTATACTATGCGCTTCAGCATCTGCTGACTCCTGTCCATCAGTTTATGTGGCCTACCACTCGGTGTCTGAGTTACTGTTGTTCCCAAACTCATCCATGTTGCTCTGATAGAGCTGATAGTTGACTGTGGAACAGTTTGGATGTTTCATGCCCTCCAGAGGGTAGCCTCTTCCCAAGGTCAAAGGTCAACAAAAAAATTTGGTTGTGGTTAAAAAACCTAAACTTGTGGTGGTGAAAGATTGCACCAACAAATGTTTACTTTTTCCATATTGGAGGGAAATTGCAACCATTGTGTTAAATAAGTGAAAAACAAATTTAATATTTATATATTTTTAAAAGCAGATATACTTGAATATATATTTTCCACAACTTTATTTTAAATGGATTTGGCACTAATGTGTATAAAAGTGTCACTAAAGGAAACTGACCTGGACCAGCCTCCATGACTCTGCAATAATGGCTGCTTGGACCCGGTTTATGGCAAAACCGTCAATCTCTCTTTTCAGACAGACAGGCACCTGGCCAACCTAAAGCAAGACAGATCACAAATGATCAAGAGTAATGGTTAAATATTTATCTGTTGTTTTACTTGAATTCACTAACAGTTTAGATAGAACATTGAGTTTGAATACTTTTTTTTAAACATATCAGACCTGCTGTTCGGTTATTTCTAAGAATTTGCAGCTCCATCAAATGTGTTCGACCACAAGATTTGAAATCAGTACTTTCAAAAGAATGTCATATTTGGACAGAAATGTATAAAAATGCAAACACAATACAGAATGTTAACAGCTGGTGCATAATATCAATACCACTAACTCTTAAAAAGTAAAATGATTAAAACATGTGCACAAAGACTGGCTTAAAGTCCTCAACAGTTGATATTGGTAGACATATTAATATTTGAAAAGTCAAAATAAAAACTGAGAAAATATGTAAATTCTATCGTGCAAAAGTCTAGAAGCATTTTAGTTCATGGGGGTCAGTTTACATGGGTAATGAGGGTATGAAGCAAACTTACTTTGGTCATCAGAGCATGGGTGGTCTCCATGATGGTTGGAGACGTCTGAGGGTGGGGTACAAGCTCCACCAGTTTGACGTAGTAAGGTGGATTTACCTTGAAAAATAAATACAGAACTACAGTTTTTATGATTAATGAAAGAATAAACGTCACGTGAACAGATAAAAAGTTTTCATTAGAGAAGAACATTAGGCTATAGTTCTATTACTATTTTTCCTTTTGACCTTTTGTTAATATTCAATGAAAAGTTTTATTTCTGTATGACAGAAAATCCCCTCCAACTAACCGGATGGGAGACGAGGCAGCGGCTCTTATTCTGGACTCTAGAGAAGACACTGCTTGGCACCAGGCATGAGGTAGAGCTGCTCAGGATGACGTCCTTTCCCACAACCTGCTCAATTTCCTGAAAGACGCTCTGCTTGATTTCAAGCTGCTCAAACACACATTCCTAAAACACAAAAGACAGAAGAATAATCAGCCACCCTCAAAATAATTCAGGAATGGTGATAATTTCACCATCTATTGTAATTCATAAATTTAAGTCTACTTGAGGTTTTGAAAGAATGCAAAATTCTTGATAATTAATTATTTATTATACAGTTATACCATTGTAAAGGTGTGTGGATCAAATTTGAAACAGTGGGTAAATAAACTCATTTCTTTTTTTTGAACACTCGTGTCAATATTTTTATATCTTAAACTAACATTACTGTGAGCAAAATCTTCCCAAATCACCCAGCATGCTGTTCTTGATACTATTTACATATCATAAAAAGATATTGCAAAACTATTTGGGGAATTTTATCAAAGTGTTTAGAAATCATACTGAATTAAAAAAAACAATGTGGTCAATTGTTTTATATAGTGGGCTTTAAAGGGTTTTAAACATGTAAATATGATCCAGTAAACTATTTACATAGTAAACCTGTAGAAGCCTGCCCCCTAAAGGACAACTTGTGTAATAATCAAATCAGAAAGAGCTTTTGTAAAACTTTTGTCACTCAAACTGGATCAAAAACATATGAAATAGATAATCAAATGGAACAATGACTTATTAAATGTAGACAATAAAATCTTTTCACTCGATTAAACTCTGAGAAACTCCCCACTGCATTGGAGGAAGAAGAACTCCAATCCCAAGTTCATCCAGCTTTGAACAATAATATCAGAATCCTAAAATTAAGAGGTACATTAACCTGTAATTCCAGCAAAATTGGGAATACTGTCACATTGACATGCGCTCCTATTTGATGGCTTTACCTGAACAAAAAAGGCTCCTTCTAGGGCCTGAGACAAGTCTTCATAGCTGCTTATCAGGGTGAGCTGCTGTGTGGCGGCGAGCTCTCCTCGAAGCATGTGGGCTTCCTCCAACTCCTTCAGCTGCTTACTGAGACATCACGGGCAAGAAGATGCAGATTTCAGTCTGATAAATATAAGCAAGCTTGCAAAATGAAAACCATCAATATAACTTACATATCTGATTGTATCGACTGCTATACTTAACAGAATATATGTATCAAAGGAAAATAACAGTTAAATTTAGACTAACAAAAATCACACTTTTTGTGGGTAGTGATGTAAATACTCTCACACATGACTGTATCTGATAGGAAGATCATAGGTTCGGATAACTGCTTTTTCTCTAAATAGTTCTTGTACAGTTTGGATGTGTGTTTTAGGTCATTGTCCTGTTGTAGGCAGACCATCAAGTGCTGTCCACCAGTTACAATATGTTATTTAATTATAGTGCCATAGAAAACACAAACAAATCTGGAATAACAACATGATTTTTGCAGCATGACCCACCTAATCTCAAGGATAGCTTTGGCAGCCTGTCCTGGTTGGTTGTCATAGATCTTCACACTGTAGCCTCCGCTGGCAAACACCATAGCCCAGGAGCGGCCAATGAGCCCACTGCATCACAAGCACAAATGTTTATACACACATTCAAACAAACTAAATTATTAAACCTAGTAAGTAGTTTGTCTGTGCTGGAGAGCACAGATATCCACAAGTTCTATTTTCCTATGTTGTGCAAAAATGGGAAAAATTGCCAAAATTAAATCTTTAACACAAAATGACCACCAAGCTGTAGGTTCTCTGGCCATCCCATAATAATTTCAAAACTTACTTTGGATATTCTGACACAACACGTTTAGTTTTGTTAGTGGATTTTGAACTATTTCTTCTAAACCCCATTCAAAAATTTAGCCCCATTCATTTTTTGAAGGTTTTCTCTCGCTTACAATTTTATTTTATTCTTTTTTTTTTATAGGGGGGGTTTATTTACTATCAGCGGCTGGATGGCTCAGTTGGCTGGGTAAAGGACTGGTGCGCAGGAAACCAGGGTTTGCTTCCCAGGGTCTGCAATGAGCTTAACCCTTAGGATAGACCCTCGTGTTATTGTCTAACTATGTAGCCTCAAGGGAGCCCCTGTGCCGGTCCAGATAAAATACAGGGTTGTGTCAGGAAAGGCAGGCGGCGTAAAACTCTCTGCAAAACCATCAGTGCGGATCAGTGCAAGCTGATTTGCTGTGGCCAACAACAACATGCCCAACATTTATTTTTGCTGAGTCCCAGGTGTGTGGAAATTTGGGGGAGTTTTTTGGCGAAAGTGACGTTTT
Organism: Oryzias melastigma; assembly: GCF_002922805.2. NCBI lineage: Eukaryota > Metazoa > Chordata > Actinopteri > Beloniformes > Adrianichthyidae > Oryzias > Oryzias melastigma. Next base: position 2,039,567 of record NC_050532.1, on the reverse strand, counting down.
AGCCCAAACGCGCAGTAAGAAAGAAGAATACACTACAGAACAATACAGTCCATGCAGTTCAGAATTGCTGCGGGACTATTAACTGTATAGGAGAACTGGACTGAGCGACTGTGACGTCACCCATAGAAACTGCCTTCCTCCGGTTCCAGCAAAATAAAGCCAATTCAGTCACCATTTTTCCACTATGCAGACGTCGCCATGTTGGAACCAGACGACAGTGACTGGTTCAGGTCGGTCCAGTCACTGTCAATAGTTAATGTCTCTATGGCAACTACTGCCACCAATAAAGGAAACATGTTCAGAATCTGTCAATCGAGGTGGGGGCCAGGATGCACCACATGCTTTTACAGATGCATCTGATTGGTCAGATAATTTGTGATATTTAAAAAAAATGGAAGGAAATATATAAAAAAAATGTGTTGTAGCAAGAATGATTATTCTTACAAATGGTATGAATATGTAATAGCTGTTTATTTCTCAATAGAAATCTATAGGATTTTGACTCCTTGGAGCCAGCAGGTACTTCCTGTTTGGAATGTGAGGTCAGCTCAGTCCAGTCTTCATATACAGTCAATGTGCAGGACATAAGAAAAGTTATTTTTGTGCAGTTATGAAAAACTTTTAAAAAGCTAAGTGCAAACAATATATATATAAAGAAGAAGGTATCTACATCAATAATGAAGACTGTTTACTGGTCACTTCAGACTGACCCCGTTACAAAGACCGCTGAGTGCACAGAAACACCAAACAAGGTACAGAAACGGGTTAAAATGTAAACAGGGTCAGACGACAAAAAACCAAAGGACAAATACAGTTTTTCTCAATCAAAACTTTTTATTTGATTAAAAAAAACACGATCTGCTAACACGAAGCGGTTTGAACGTTTCCTATAGTGTATTATGGTTATTAACATTAGCTGTTGTGTTAATAATTGCAAAATGTACACTCAGCAAACTCAAATGGGCGGGGGTAACTACCGTTTTCACACATGCAAGTTTTTTGTTGTTGTTTTTTGCTTCTTTGTTTTTCGTGCGCGTGTCTTTTCATGCTCACCTGCCAATTACAGTGATGATCTTTGACTCCAAAGTGTTCATGATTTATTTTAGTATTGCAGTTCTAGCAGAGATATCTGCATTTATGCCAAATTTCTTCCCCCGCCCCTTCTGGATCACGCTGACAGGACGTATGGCAACCCAGAAGGACAAAAAACTCCAACTTGAAAAACGACGTCTTTTAATGATTATTTTCTCTCCTTGAGAATACACAATATAGGAAAGCATTACATAATAGCGCATAACAAAAAAAGAAAGCGAGACAATGAGAAAATAAATTACAAGTGGTTGCAGCGATGCTTCTGTTTACGATTGTCACCTAGCAACGGGTGAGTAAAATTCAACCAATCAGGTTAGGGCTCCCCGATGAATGACTCCGAGCTGGCCAATTGAAAGTTTGGAAAGGACTAAATCCCTCCCGTGCCGCGATGAATTGTGGGAATAAATCCTAAAAGCTACAACAAACAATTTTTTAGCTGTTCTGACCACAAGTTATTTTTAAAAGTCTGCGTATCGCGTGGAAGTAAAATGGAAAACGTGCATTTATCAGAGGAGGACGAAGATCTTTATTCGGGTTATAACAACTTTAACCCAGCGTTTTACTCAGAGGTGAGTGTACCCTCCACTGCAACAGCTAGCTCTAAAATGTCCCAGTTTACTGGGACATTTTGTCGCAGCTAACGGTCCTAAAAGCAACGCTAAAGACAGGAAACTACCATATAACATGTCTTTGTGCGGATGCACGTGGACATTGTAGTTTAAATAAACCCATTATTTATTATTTCTAAGGAGCTGGAGAATGATGAAGGATTCCAGCAGGCGCTCAGGACCAGCCATGGAAGAAGACCTCTGGTAAGAAACTAAAGGTTTAGTTTTGCTGTCTGTGTTTGTATAGGTGTGTGTTGAGTTTTCTTTAACTTTACAAATGACATGGCAAAAATGTGGACATTTCTGAATAAAATGCAGATTTTTTACATTATTCTCTATATATGTATTTTAGTGAGTTTTTAGATTTCACATTTTCATCACATTGATGGACATTTTATTTATATATTTATATATATGACTATCTTAGGTGTGTAATACTTCCTTTTTAAGTTTCGATTCATATCATAATCTGTTACGATTCATAGTCGATATTGGTTCATTTGAAACAGTGCGATTCACTGACCTAAAATGAATCCAGGTCGTCTTTATCCCAAACTTCAACCAGTGTGACACTGAGATAAATACCTGGTGCTGAAAAATTAAGTTTTCCAGATTCCTTGTATTTCTTGCTAGATAATCAAGTGTAAACTAAATATGTGAACAAATGAGCAGGTTGGGTTAGGCTGTTTTTTTTTCCACATCAAAATAATACAATATTATTAGAACATTCTACCACACTGTATGGTCATGTCTTTGCTAAAATCAGTGTTTCCACACATTAGACTGTAATGATTCTTTGCTGTTATCACATGTACTGTCCGCTGTGATGGTACGTGGTTTATTTTTAAGTTACGTACAATACCCTAATCCAAATGGCATTTTCCCAAATCGATTTTTTTTTATCTTCAATTCGATTCAGCCTCAAACAGATTGGTCTGGTTGGATCACAGAAATAAAAATAAATTAATCAATTCATCAATAATCTTTACACCCCTACTGTGTATGTGTAAATGTGTATTTTTGCATATATAATTGCCTAATTCTTGCTTTTTTATTTTTCTTAACATATGGGCTATACTTATTTCTCAGTTACGCCTTAAGCAATATTAATGTTTTAAAGACAAAAAGTCTTTTATTGAAACAAATCGTAAACTACAGTCAATTGCTGCAGTTGTGTGTTTTTTTTTTTTTTATTAAAAAAAGCCTTTTAAAAATGAACTGCTGCTTGTTTCTAAACTAAACATTTTAGGATGGTTTGTATTTTTGCATATTTACATAAAAAAATAAAATAAAAAAGACAAATTGCAGGTAAATGACAAAAAACATTTAAGGTAAACAACCTTTTTAATTTAACTTTTTAGTTTTTTTTTCCAGTTTAATACTCATAAATGTAACAGTCTTTACCTGTTTGTTTATTAATGTTTAATTGATGCCTGTCTAAAATGTACAGTCATCTCATTTAACATCCCTTGTATTTCTGTGCATTTTAGTCATTCAGATGACATTTTTTGTTCAAAGCAAATCATTAGTGAATCCCAGTTGAGGTCAATGTTTGGTTAAGTACCATCAAAATCAGGAATATAAACTCCGATCTAAATGAATTACATATTCCATTGAGACATTTATGTCCTCCGTTATGAGCGTGGCATCTTTTTGCCTTAAAGTCTGTTTATTCATTCGGCTTTTTTTAAAGCTACCCTGAATGATCATTTGTCATTGATGAATAGCTAAAATTTTAAACACATCTTCCTAAATATTTCTGTATCAAACTGCAGTATTAGGAGGAGAGTGATGCAGAGAAGAGGAATCAATAAATTCTTATTTTGTGATTTAAAAAAAATGTTTTAAATCCATCATTGTTTTGCTTGTTTGATTGTTTTAAGATGACTGCACAGTTACCAGGTACTGCCATTGGAGGTCGACCTTTAGCTTCATCTTTTGGAGTAAGTACATCCTCCCTCAATTCACTAGTCATTTGGATTTTTCAAGTATGGTGACAAAACTGCAAAGTTTTTAAGTAAAAATACATAAAAATGTTTTATCCTAAGCTGAATTGTGTTCATTTTTTTCTTGATTTATCATGAAATCTCAATTTTATATTTTAAGTGAAGTAGACTTTCAACATAAAATGCATGAGACCATCAATTAATACCAAGAGCTCACGATTTGCACATTTGTAATAAAATTCTTATTGAATTCACCAGTTATTGATTGACGGTAAGTTTGTAGTGTGTAAAAATGACGTGGTAACTTTATTACACAGTAGCATTGGCTATGACCTCTTCTTCAGTGAAACATCGAAAGAAATATTTTGTGTCAAGTAAGAAATATTTTCTTGAAAAGCGTATTATTTTCTGCAAAGCCAGTTGTTTAAATTGTTTGTAAAGAAGTGTTGCATTTGTCTGTGTATGTTAATGAAAATGTTTGGGGCCAGTTTCTCTGATTTTTTAATTTAAAGTGTGTACCTTCCTGTCTCACGTAGTCTCGGGTCCCTTTGGCCTCGTCAGCGGGCAGACCTGTGACTGGAGCTGTGCAGGTGAAAATAAGATCTTGATAGATTTGATGTTTTCCTTTGTGGTTACACTCTTGTTTTACATGTTTCCTCATTCCACTGAGAGCATTTATTCCTGCTTGGGAATCTGAAAATACTTCAGACTGGTTTTGTGAGCAAATGGATAGTTGTTACTCTGTAAGTCCCACTCCAACTATATTTTTATCTATTGTAAAATCATTTCCAGTTGTCTTTTAATTATGATTATGGCATTTTTAGAAAATTAAAAAGCCTGTGTCATTTCTTTTATGACATATTATCTGCAGAGCGGCATGAGCTCATTAGAAATTCACCTCTGGGTTGTGGGCGGGACTGTTGGAGTGGAAATAACCCTACGTTTGTGTCCCAACATTCCTTTATTTACACTCTCTTCAATAGCTTACAGAACCTAACATTAGTGTAGGAAAAAATAAAAAAGCGAGAGATATTGGAGTATGCAGCCATACAGTTTTGAGCCTGCTCAGATGAGGAAAATTACATACATGGATCTATTCGTCTTCAAGGTAGACTCGACCCTCACATGGTAGTTGCTGCATCATAAACCTGAGCTTTTTCAATCTGAGGGTTTTAATCTGCTCCGGATCCATCCCAATTTGAATAAAGAAATACTCAGAAACGCAGCTTTAATCGTAAATTATTTTATACATGTTTTCCGTCATGAGAAAATGGCTACAAGAACGTGTTAAAAACCCCAAAAACACGATTTTCATCGGAGTGGGTCTTTAGTACTGAGATGTCTCTCTGTGTTGACTTGCTTTGTTAAGTTCACTTGTGTATTTAAAACTCATGTGAAATGAAACTGTTCTTTCTTTAAAAAATGTGACAGGATGGAGCTCCTCGTCCGATGACCTCCATCAGAGCTGCAGGTTACTCTTCCACCATGATGCGGGGTAAGTTCAAAGGAGGCACACACAAAAAGTAGCTTAAGTTACTTATTTATTTTTTGTCCAGTGACTTATTTTACTAAACCACGAGAATCAGAGCCGTAGGTGTTCAAGATCCTCTATATTTTTTCAAGAAACACTTGTAAATTTGAAGAATCATAGAACATATTAAGCGCTATTTTGCTATTTCCAGCGGAAGAAAGTGGAACATATGCTAGATCCCATGTTAGGTCATCTATTCATCCATAGCCTAACCTGGCTACTGTTTGGTACATCCTGCAGAACTCAACAGCTAGTCACACACCCACACACACTCTCAATTACACCTCGGGGCTGCATGGCTTCCAGATATCCAAGCCCTAATAATGACTACCTGGTTCAGCCACTTAGAGCATGCCACATCTGAGAATGTTGGAAAACATGCAGGAATGCAGCCTTTAATCAATTAACCAATACAGGATGTCTTTGGCTCAAGATTCAAATGTTTGTTTGTCATATGCACAGTAAGGAAATAGCTGTACAGTCGCAATTTTGCTGTTCACTCGGAATGCCATAAAAAAACGTTTAAGGTTAAAAAAAACATTGAAGGGTTTTTACAGGCATCTGAAAAGGAGCATTGATACTAAATACAAAGTACGCATCAGTAAGTGAGTGAAACTATATACAAATCAGCTGGGAGGACACTGAAGTGAGCAGGAATGCCCATAATAACATGTAAACACAGAAAGTTCCCAGCTTGGATTTTAACTGGGGCCTTCTCACTGTGAGGTGAAGGTGCAAACCACTGTGCCTCTGCGCCACCCAAGACTGTGCCCGAAGTGGCCTGGATTTTTAAAGCACTCCATCCTCACTAGTTTCGTTTTTCTAAACGCACAAAGTGAAAATGTAATCAATGGAAACCTTTCACGATGTCTATCTATAAATCCACTGTGTTCTGATGATGAAAATGTTCATGGTTTATAAAAAAAAAAATACATTTAAACTTTTTTTTTTTTTTTTGCAAAAAATGTTTGACCACAATGCATGTAGTGAGCATCAATGCTCTCTAGTTTTTTGCAAAGAATTCTGGGAAATTTCTCGTGCATTTGATTTTGGAGTTGTAGATTCGGAAAGCTCTAAAAAATGGCGAACGCACAGTATAGTGAGTAGTTAAGGAATTTAGACTTAGTCCATGTTAAGTGATCCACAGCATCAAATTCAGAGGAACCTCTTACTGCTTCTTTTTGTCCAGATGATGAAACAAAGGTTAGTTTCAAAGAAAATAAAGTACACAAGTAGTCTTCTAGGTTGCTTATTGGAACAAATATTCACTGTTAACTCTGACCATTAAATGTGTAGGAATTTTTCAAGTATTGTTTGTCATTATTTAGTAAAAAAAACATTCATAAACATGTATGTTTATGTAACAAGCAATAAGGTAAACCAAACATAAAGACAGAAGACAAACCATTTAAAATTAAAGTAAAATTCCAGTTAATTGTTAAATTTTGATAGAACTACTAGCTTGTCCATCATAGAACCATTTGAAAGACTCTACTGCCATGATGAACTGTGGAAAACGTATTGTTCCGGTTACCAACTGACCAGTACAATAATATAGAACAGAACTTCTTTTTTAGGTGTCCATGATCACCTTTTAAAGGACACCCTGCCACCAATCAGAATTGAGTATTTATGGTATAAACTGTTTTTATTCCAGGTTCAACATTTGACGCTCTGGGCCAGCACAGGGGTCCTGCTCCTCCTCTTGAAGAAAAGAACGAGGACACGTAAATTATTCCTTTGTTTAAACTGATATTAAAATTGCTTGACAGACATTATTTGTATACCTATCTGTTTGTTTTGTTGGCTCTTCATTCAACCTGATCACAGATATTGACACATTCATGTTCTGTTCTGTTCTGTGGTCTTTCAGGCCAGAAGAGAAGATCAAGATCCTGGAGAAAAGAGTCAACGATCTGATCGAGGAGAGTTGTATGGCTCACAGCAATGGAGCCTCACAGTTGGTCAGGGAGATCCTTTATTTACCGTTTACGATTATACTTCCGTTTTTTGTAATATTTGTAGCTCTGTTCATGTTAGAATGACTACATGACAGGAAAAATCATTTATGTTTATTGAAAAAGAAAGATTGTAGCAAAAATTGAGATTCTTAGGGTTAGTTTTTCTTTTCTCCATCCTGTATTTTTAACATGAATTCTGTTTTTTCACCTCAAACATGAGCATATATATCACAGCTGCTGATCTGCCTTTGGGTTTGTGTCTGATGTGCCATCATAGGCTCTGGAGAAGGCCAAAGAGGCGAGGAGAAAGGAGCAGGCGCTCGTCAGGCAGAGGGAGCAGTCTGGTACTGCGGACCATATGAATTTAGACCTCACCTACTCTGTAAGTTAGATCGATGGAGAATTGGAATTTTCTTTTTGCTTCATCAATTTGTCTTAATAAATTATTTGTTTTGAGTAGGGCTGCCACAAACGATTATTTCAATAGTCGACTAATCTCAGACTATTTTTTTCGATTAGTCGACTAATCGGTTCGTGCGGCGACTGGATGTAAAACACTCATCTTAACCATTATTATCCTTAAACTTGAGGTCTTTAAGCTATATTCTAACTAAAATAAAGACAATAGTTTATTAATCTTTTAATGAATCATGCAGGTTTTCTCCATTTGATTCTGGCATTAAAACAAGACTTAGATCAAATGAGGTCATCTGAATCAACTACAGAAAACTTATTAAAAGTTTTCTGTTTTCTGTATTAATTTTTTTTTTTTAAAGCTTTAAAACACATATTTAATAAAACATTTATAAAGTATTTCAAAAGCTATTAGCAGATATAAACACACTCAAAATATTTGCTGACTGAGGCCCATTTATTAAAGCGAAACACTAATAACATCTTTGAACTGAAGATATTCCTATACATATAAAACCTCAGGATGCCCATAGAAACAAAGAAAATGAATAAAAAGGGGGAAATTTATACTTTAAAAAGGGAGAAAAGCAGGGGATGTTAGAATGTACATCAGTACTTTCATTCTTTCATTACATCCACTGCACATGCGCAGAACGATACTTCATATTGTTCAGTTTGGGGGAGAACCCTTAAATCTGTGATACTTCTTTAATGTTGTGGTTGTTTTGCTGTTTGTTGTTGTTTTTGAGACTTTAAGTTACATTTAATTGTAGCTTAATCCAGATAATGTAATGATACACTTGTAAACTTAGCTCTGGACTTTTAGGTGAGCTCCTTCACTTCTGGGACTCGTAGTTTTAAATCGTTCCATAACTCTGCAGCAGATCCGTACCGACACACAGCCTCTCTGTCTGCGCTGTGAATGTTTCATAATCCGCTCTTCGAACCGGACGACGTGATCGCGGCGCGGAATATGAATGAAGCCTTGGACGAGCGGTTCATTTCCAGTGTAAACTCATTATCCGCGCCGTCCTCGCGGCGTTTGGTTAGAAGAGCGCAGATTATGAAACGTTCACTATGCAGACAGAAGCGCCGTAGACACGGATCTGCTGCAGATCTTCTGGTTCATCTCCAAACAGCGCAGTAATGACAGCCGCTGCAGAGCTAGCTGCGTTAGCGCCGATGTTAGCTTAGCCTGACGAAGCTCTCTGTTCAGCGTGATCAAACTCAGTCTCAACATGCTTCAACTTCAGGTGATCATTTATCGCCATCGATAAAAGCATCGATTGCCATCGCCTCTCATGGAACACAAATTCTGTCTTGCAGAAATTACATTTGACACTTTTTCCTCTTTTATTTTCCTTTTGCTTCCCACATTTTCGAGCTAGCTTGTTGTTATGAGCCTACCGAGAACTTCCTGTGACGTCACTGCTGACCGGATTAGCACCACTGCGCATGTGTGACAAAGAGAATGGAAGACCCGGCATTAGAACGCGCGAACCGTAGTTTTAAGATCAAAACAAGGAAAAAACAAGCAAAAAACAAGCAAAAAACGACGCTTCGACGACCAAATTATTCGTTGACTATTTTAATAGTCGAATAGTCGTCGATTAGTCGAATAATCGTGGCAGCCCTAGTTTTGAGCCAATAAAATTGCTACTTAAAAATTCAGAAAAACAAGAAGCGATTTTATTATTTAATGTCCACCAGGAGTCTTCCTTTGTTTTGCACACATTTATGAAATGTCCTTCCACCAAATAAAAGTCCCAAATGTCCTATTTAGATATCAAAAGGAGTTGCGGTAATATAGCGGTATGCAGTGATTGGGAGATATTCGGGTTAAGGAATGACCTCCACAGAGAACACATTTGCATCAGTGGTAGTCACTAGGATAAGTTACATTTTGCCTGGCCTGATTTCACTCAGACCGCTCTGACAAAGCATCTTCATGTTTGATAAGTTCATTTAAAAAAATCCAAATATGTCGAAATTCAATCACGGAGGATAACATAGGCATGTCCAAAAACCATTTTTAAGGATTTAGAACTCCAGGAAACAGTAAGACTGGAGAAATTTGGAAATGGACCATAGTGGCTTAAGGAATACAACAAAATCATAATTTGGTTATTTTTGGTAAAAGATGTTAATCTGAAGCATTTGAGTGCAATAAAGATGCAACAAATAAAAAAAAGTAACTTAATTCTTCTTATATTGACAGGTTTTGCTCAACCTTGCAAACCAATATGAAAACAACGAAATGTACCCAGAAGCCCTGAACACCTATCAGGTCATCGTGAAGAACAAGATGTTCAATAATCCAGGTGAGCAGATCACCTGGACCGTTTTTTTTTCATCATTTGAATTTTGGACTCACATTTTTTGTCTTTTTTTTTTTACTTGAATTAAAAACACTAAAGGAGATAGAAAATACTAATACACACATCTACAGTGTTCTCTTTGGACTGTTGCTATTAAAAAAAAAAAAAAGACCTGAGTAGGGGTGTGTAATAGCCTGACGATATGATACCTATTGTGATGTGCATCTCACGATATATGTATCGCGATGTATCCCAAGTCTGTACAAGAACAATTTTTCACATTTTTTTTAAGAGTATAACTTTAAATAACTGAATATTAATAGACTGTTCATGTTCATAAAATGCTAAAATTTATTTTGTTTAATGATAATTAAATGAAAAGCCCTGCAACTGTATATGCAAGTTGCTTTTAGCCACAAATTCATGGAGCTTTTCTTTTGGTAAATTTCTGTGCTGCTAACTAGCAGTCGAGGGTTTAGGTGGAAAACAAAAGTCAGACGTGGAACTACGTTTGCTCATGAATAATTAATTAAATATCATATTGTCAACATTTTAAATCGATACAAGTATCGCCAAAGGAAATATCGCAATATATTGCCAAATCGATATTGCCCTACACTTGAGTATAAGTTGCACCTCTAGCCAAAATATGCAAAAAATGAATAAAATAATTCATTTGAATTCTTCATTTATAATGTTTAGTTTAGGGGTACAATCCAGAGCCAGCTTTAGGCTAGTGATTCTCCTAGAATCTCCTGCTTTTACTTCTTTTTATTATGTCTGAATGTTTTTCTCCTTAACAGAAATAAAATAAGAAAGTCTAAACTTTAGACTCTAAAGCATAAATACTTTTAATAACTGGGATAAATCAGTATCAGAAATATCCCAGATCACTGTCACAAAGAAAACCTTGTTCTTCATGCCCTATACTTTAATGATAAACCGCTGTTTCCTCCTCTTTATTGCACAAGTTAATTTACTTGCATCGTTGTATCTATTTTGATTAAGAATTGCATTTATCAGGTTTCAAAATTTGATATTAATATGTAAGCTTAATGTCAATAATTCTTTAACAAAGTGAGTTTTTGTCTATAAATGTGAGTCCTTGCTTTAGTTCTACAGTTTCCCCTTTAACCGTGTGCTTCTTCTTCAGGCCTTCTGAAAGTCAACATGGCCAACATTTACTTCAAGCAGAAGAACTACCCGAAAGCTATCAAGTTCTACCGCATGGCATTTGATCAGATCTTCAACGCTCCCAAAGAAATGAGGATCAAGATCATGCAGAACATCGGGGTGGTGTTTGTGCGCATGGGCCAGTATTCGGATGCCGCCATGTCCTTTGAGCACATCATGAGAGAGAGTCCCAACATCAAGACGGGCTTCAACCTTACGCTGTGCAACTACGCCACTGGAGACAGGGAGAGGATGAAGAAGGCCTTCCAGAAGCTCATCTCTGTCCCTCTGGGAATAGACGACGAGGACAAATACATTCCAGCCACTGTGGGTAACAGTTATGTTCACTCGACATCTGTATCAACTCGCAATTAGATGTGTGTGTTTGTCAGTAAAGTACAGAAAAAAATCTGATCAGGCATCTTAAAAAAAAAAAACACATCAGATTAAAACTTTATTAGTTAGCATTCACTGTATATAAGAACTGGACTGAGAGCGTGTGACATCACCTAAAGAAAACCCCTTACTTTTGGCTCCAACTAAAAGAAGTCAATTCAGTCGCCATTTTGTTGTGATACAGATGCTGCCATGTTGGAACCAGTGAGCAGTGATTGGTCCAAGTCTGTCTGAGTCATATTTTTAATGGCAACCACTCTCACCAATCAGAAGTGAACATGTTGGAAGGCCACACCCCCTATCTCTTGAAAACAGACTACACAAAAACTGTCGAACATTTGAAGTGGCACCACATCCTTTTACTGAGGTCTCTGATTGGTCAGTTTATGACTTGAATAACTTGCACTCAAGAAAAAATAACATAAAAAATTAGAACATGGTAAAAGAAAAGTATACGAGCTAGAATGTTTTTTTTTTTGGACAAATAGAATGACTGAGTAATAGCTCTTTATTTCTCATACCTATTCTCATATATGTTTGCCAGCTATGTAAGTCAGCGTGCATCTAAAAAGCTTAGAAAATGGGAAGTTTGTTTCCAGCTGGTGGGGACAGAATAACTTGACTTCATGACAACCTCTTGATTGGACCGTGGCTGGCAGGCTGCTGGACTGGGAGGAGAAAAACAACATTTTAAAACGGAGATTTTGAGGATATTAAGACATGGCTAAAGTAAAGAGAAAGAGGGTGTTGCAAAGTCGAATTACATAAAGTTTTTTTTTTAAAAAGAGGCATAAAAACATTAACCTCTTGATGCCTGCATTAATTTCAACTATGAAATAAAATCTACTTATGTCACTGTTGCTTTTGCTAATTTAAGTTAAGTTTGGAGCAGAAGTTGTTTAATGCATATTTTCATCAATAGGCGTCAATGGTTTTTTGTTAACTTAAGTAATTTGAACAATTTCCTTGTTTTTGCTGTTACTTTCTGAACTGTGAAATGATAAAATACACTTTAAATTGTTTAGCATAACCATAATACTCTCAACACTCTCTTCAGACTTTGATTCATTTGTGGTTTCACTCTGCACTGAACTGAGAAGGAAGTATTCATCATGAGAAACTCTGAATATTTTGGTGTTGGTGCATTGGGCAGCAAACAGGCCTGTCGTCAGGAAGACTTGCCAAATGCTGAGTGTGAGTTTTATTTTTCCTGCTGGAGTATTTTGGCCCCTGCTGAAGCCTGGAAAAAACAACGGTCTTCCTGTTTGACTGTTCACTCACGTCTGTGCCATGTCTTCTCTTTTCCATGCACAAATGTCATTGTGTAACACATGCAGAACATGGTGAATTGAACATGCTGCATTGAGGCCTGTCCTTTTTGGTTCTTTCAGGATGACACCAACACTAATATGGTCATTGATGCCATCAAGAATGATAAGCTTTACCAGATGGAAAGAGACGTGTAAGAAAAACTCCACTACAAAGTACATTTGTTGACAAGTTAACTGACTGAATGTGATTATCTTCATTTCTACTCCTGTGTTGTTCACAGAAAAGCCCAGGCGGAGAAGTACATCATGACAGCAGCAAAGCTCATCGCCCCGGCAATTGAGACCTCTTTTGCCAGTGGATTTGACTGGTTTGTAGTCGGGCTGCCACAAAATGTTAATTTAATAGTCGGCTAATCACAGATTATTTTTCCAGATTAGTCGACTAATCGGTTCATTCTTGATGTAAAGCACACATCTTAACCATCATTTACTTTAAACTTAAAGTGTTTAGCTATATGCTAACTAAAAATAAGTGTTATAAGGATGATAGTTTATTCAACCTGTAATAAATCATGCAGCTTCTTTGCTACATTTGTTTCTGGTGTTAACACAAGACTTAAATCAAATGAGGTTGGCATCTGAAACAAAGGAACTGGTTTTCACAAAAGATATATTTTTGGTCTTACTGACTCAAATGTAATAAAAGTGCATTTTGTGGTGCTGAGCCCTCACACCTGAATTCAACTCTACTACACTCTGACTTTATAGAATTCCAAACTGTACAATGTTCTTGCTCGTACTAGTAAAGTTAGCATTTCTACGTCTGCAGGAAGACTTGATCTCTTTTGAGAGCAGATGTTCCTTCAGCAGAGACATTTCACTCCAGTGGGGTAGAGGTTGCAGGGATGCACTGAAAACATTTAGCTCATAAGTTTACTCTCTGTTTGCGCTAATATTAACTTAGCTTAGCTAGCCGATGATCCCTCTTCAGCGTGTTCATACTCAGGCACGTTTACTCTGGAACACTAGTTCTGTCCTGGAGATATTGCATTGGACACTTCTTTCTTTAATTATTATTATTTTTTTAATAATATCCTGGCCCTTTCTATCGGCTCATTTCTTGTATTTCCAATTTCTTGATTATAATTGGCTAAATTACGTTAAGCTGTGGCAATGCTGTTGTGTGACCTTTAAGGTCTACTTTCTAGCCAACTATTAAAAAGGAAAGTTGGCAGTGAGGGTCACTGCTTCCAGGACAAGTGGAATTTAGAGTATTTTTAGTGAAATATGAAACAACTGTTCTGCCTAATATACCAAGAGTGGGTGGAAGTTTTCAAGAAGTTTAATGTCAAGAGCAACAAGCAGACGACACATGCTAATTTGACAACTTAACCGAGAAAGAAAGAATGGTGCAAAATAACTGAAGCAGCTAGAAAGTGTTTGAACGGCACAGCAGCATTTTCTGAAGAACCCGTGAGTCAGAAGAAGATGCCACGAAAGTGAGCTTCCAGGTAGCAACACTGATTGCTTTTGCTGACTGGGAATTTATTAAAGACTGCAGAATGAAAGGGGTGGAGAACATTTGTCCTAAGCAGAAGCAAGAGTTTGCCAATGTTTGCCTGGCTTGTAACCTTGTGGTCTGGAAACTTGAAAACGTTTCATCTGATTTTTACCCAGCTGGAGGCAAAATTTGAATTTTTTTCTTTTGCCTGCCACGAAAGTTACAGATTTTTGGAAAGAGTGCTCAATGACATGAACAAAGAGCTACTTTACCTTCAGAGCCCAGATTAGTTTGTTTTGGTGATCAAAAGCCCAGTACTTCTAAATATGATAACTGTATTTGATATTTTCGCCAGATTTATGTTAAGGAAGGGTTTTTTTTAAGACTTTTTCTTTATCTTATTTCAGTTCTTCAAATATAAAATCATAACAGTTTTGTTAAATTGTATTTAGATGTATTTGTGTTCACTTTGAACATAGGAAAAGGCAAAAAACGTTTCATGAAATTAGTTAATTTGCCTTAAATGTTCTTAAAATGGTTCAAAGAATTTTCATCTCACTAAATCTTGCAATCTTTAAAAAAGTTTGAACCCCCTTCATTAAAGTCAAACAATAACCTCATTTGGGGTTCTTTGTGTCTTGGAACCATCAATTACTTTCAAATTACTCAGTACTTTCAGTTTTTTCCACATCGGTGAGAGTATCTTACTTTTAGATACAAATGCAAATGTAATGACTCTTAGCTATTTCATGATAAAAACAAATAAAAAAACTTCTTGATATAAATTCCTTACAGTTTGAATCTAATTTACCATGAAGCAATTGTAGATGCAAAATAGTTGTCACATAATGTGGACTAAATTTACACTATTTTTTTGCACTAAACACTTCCATTGTACACATAGATCACTTTTACTATTTTGTTCACTTAGCTGACTCATTGTGGTCACTTGTCATTGCTGTCACGTTTGTACACACAAACCTTTAGTGTTTGTTGTTGGGAATTAACATGTTCAAAATGTTACTTAAAAAGTCCCATTTGTTGTTGTGTTTTAGGTGTGTGGACATGATGAAGGCTTCCCAGTACATCGAACTCGCCAACGATCTAGAGATTAACAAAGCCATCACATACCTCAGACAGAAGGACTTCAACCAGGTGAGTCCATCCATACCTGCAGCATCACACCTTTAGTTCCATCCATACCTGCAGCATCACACCTTTAGTTCTCCAGCTGCTGTAATTCTGACTGAAAACATGTTTGATGCACTGAGTAGACCTTATGAACGCACAATGTTCTGTTCATTTTTATTTGAACCCTTTTTGATCTTTTTTTTCTACTTTACTATTTGCTCTCTTAATTTATCTTTATAGCTGTTTTTTGTGGCAATCCATCTCTTTGGTACAACCCCATATTCTTGTGTACATATATTTTTAATTATACTGTAAAACAATTTCACAATAAGCTCAAAGATGTCCAAAAAATTCAGTTCTGAATGGTAAATTTAGCCATTTTTTGTTTCAAAAATCTAAAAAAAAAAAACCAACTGTTTTTACGTTTGATAACAAATATCAGGCATGTCAAGATAAAATAATTTATAAACTCACAAACTAAGCGATGATAAGGTCAAAACAATGCGAGAGACTGAATGAAACTGTTTAAAAAAGCAGACAAAGCTCCACTGAAGTAGAAACAAAGTTCATACGATTTATTCCAGGGGGTATCACAATCATGTGTCATTTCATTTGTCTTGATGTTTGTTTTAAACCATAAATTTCAAAGCTAATGTCTTTTTGAAACCTTCAGGTTAATTTTTGAATGAAAACGATGTTAATGGGAGGTTGGTTTCATTTCTGCATCATTTTAAACAGTCGATATGGTCGGCAAACTCACCAGTGAGTTCAGGGTTGACTGGGACTTAAGACGGTTGTTGTTCAGTCATTTCATACAACCACTTTTCATATGTTTTATTTTGCATCACGAAACTGTTGATCAAAGCATCTGAGTTTACATTTTTCCTTCATGTCAGCCTCAAGTCTTTCTTTGCTTTTCTCATTTTTTCCCCATCTGCATCCAAAAAGAATGAGGTATGTCTGCTTCTCCTTTAGGCTCTGATGATTTTTGACCTTGAACATGTGAAGATCCATCTTCTTTTATTTAATGAAAGCTAAAGGATTTCTGCATACCATCCATACTTCCAAAACTACAGAGTCTCAGGCCTTCATGTCATCAAACAGTAGAATGATAGCACATCAGGAAGATGTCAGAGACACTGTTAAAGATCCGCTAAGATGAAACCAACATGTCCATGTGGCATTTTTCTTATGATGGAGGACGCATGATAAGAAAATTACATCTAAAACTGCATTTCTGAGTATTTATTTATTCAAACTGTTGTGAATCAGGAGCAGACAAAAATGCTGTGTGTAAAAGAGCTTATTCGTTAAATAAATACCAGTGGAGAAAATACACTGGAAGGGGCAACAAGCTCCCTGCTCAGAGTTCTCAGCGACAGGGAAGGGAAAGGGGGCGGGGTTGTTCTACGCTAAGGTCCTGCCCACAATTCTGATGGTGTTTTGCAGAAACTATGTCCTAGAAAATGAAATATTTTTTTAAAAATGCCTAAAAACTGCATTAATTAAAAGACCACTGGGAACGCTTTTACTAAAGAAGATTAGAGTTAGACTTTAATGGTTCAAAATAAATAGAGCCGTCGGAATGTTTTAGTTTAGTTTTTGATGTTTTTGACAATCATTTTTTTAGATGCTCTGGTGTTATAACAAAGATCTTAACAGTGAGCAGAAAAATGTCTACTTTTGTTTTATTTTTTGGTAAAGAAATCCCCCAAATATGAATGGTTTATATTAACATTTTAGGAAACATCCAATTGTCCTGCAATTAAATTTTATTTATATACATAAGAATAGAGGACTGGATTATACAAAAAATATTCTAATAAACAAAAGCATGGCTTGAATATTAATTCACAAGTAATTAATCATTTTTTCCTTGATCCAAAGGTTTTAGTACAACAAACCTGGTTTTGAATTAAAAATATTAAATGATATAAATTCAGTTAAGTAATGACTCAATGGATTTGAATGGGTTTGAATGTTTCGACTCGTGGGCCACAAAAACTTTTAAAAATTTGACAGGCCAGGAAAAAATGCAGAGTGTTTTGGTAACCCAATTCATAAAAAGAAAGAAATAACTTAGATTTTGGACAAAAAACATGGTTTAATTTTGATCAGATGTGCTTCTGACTCTAAAAACACACACAAACATCAGAAAAACAACAAATCTTCCAACAACACATGAGTGCAGCATAAGTTTCTGAACCCAAACAAAGGGGAATTCATTTGTGTGTTCCATCTATAGGGAGGCACCTGAAATATAGAGAAATTAGCAATAATGAAGATTATCAATATGATTTATTCCTGTTTGGTGGCCCAGATTAAAAGTCTCCATTGTAGACTTTGTATTTAAAATAAAAAAAAAGTTAAAAGTTGAGCTTCTAGTTACAGTTCTAGTTGTAGAAGATCTATCTAAAAGGGGAAATGCTTACATTTGGGTTGTTTTGTTTATCAAATTGTCTTAGATAGGAAAAAAGGAAGAAATCTGTTTCTAATCCATCTGGTTGTTGTATGTTGTGTAATCAGGCAGTGGAAACACTAAAGACTTTTGAGAAGAAGGACAGCAGAGTGAAGAGCGCTGCAGCCACAAATCTCTCCTTCATCTATTTCCTGGTAATTTTTCTTTCAATAAATAGTGACATTTGTCATGGAAATGTGGGGATCTGATCATTTTCCCTGTTTTTACCATCACCTGTCTGACCCTTCCAGGAGAAAGATTACGAACAGGCTGACCGATATGCAGATCTAGCTATGAACGCTAACCGCTACAACCCTGCTGCTCTCATCAACAAAGGCAACACAGTGTTTATCAAACAGGATTATGAAAAGGCTGCAGAGTTCTTCAAAGAAGCCCTGAAGAATGATTCCTCCTGCACTGAAGGCCTCTATAACCTGGGTAATTCCAGAGTTCATCATGGGGTACTAAAACGTGACAGTTCAGTTCATTTTAATCTTTACAGGAACAATAATAGCTAAATGAGTTGAAACAGTTTAAAACTGTCATTACCAAAACACACAATGATGAGTACAAAAACATGTCACTACAGTTTGTGTTTGTCGTCTCCAACAATTATTTAAATGATCACATTTTTCCCCAATTAGTCGACTAATCAATCATTCATAAACTGGGTGTAAAATACAAATCTTAACCATCATTAGCTTTAAACTCTGACATTAAAATAAGACTTAAATCAAATGAGGTTGGCATCTGAAACAAAGGAACTATTTTTCACAAAAGATAAAGTTTTGGTCTCACTGATTCAAATATAACAAAAGTGCAACTCGTATGATCACAAAAAATATACTTTTCTCCAAATAAGAGGTTAGTATCTTGTTAAAACAGATAATTATATCCGTGTTGCAGTAAAATCCCTTTTTTTTTTTTTTTTTTGAGCAGCAAACATATTTTTAATATTAATTTGATTATATTGCTTGATGTTGATTTGTAGCAGCGGTGAAGATTTACACTAGCGAGACACAGCTATCATTATCAGACAGGTGGGCGGGGCTATTCAGCTCAACACCAACGGCTAGAGCTGTGAATTGGCAAGAGTCTGACATTACTGTTCATATCACGATACACATGTCAGGATGTAATATGTATCGCAATCCCAAAACAGTACCAGGGACAATATCTTACTTTTTTTTTTAATTGTGACTCTGAAAAAAAAAAAATCTGAAAATTAATACATCATATTTTAAAAAACATTTAATTTAATAATCAGAACAATGAGCTCTGCAACTTTATCTCATATACAAGTTGCTTTTAACCAAGAAAATTCATGGTGTTTTTATTTTGGTATTTTAAGAATTTTTTTTCAAAAAAAAAAAACTCTCAAATATTAAATGCATCTTAACCAGTAATGTTCCAAGGCAGAATCCAAATTCTTCCCTTCTCCCTTCCCCTTCATTCAGCCCTCCAAATGGAGAGTTATGAAAAAATATTGTCTTATATTTCGGATGTCACTTTTGTTTGAGGATGTCACCAATAATCACAGATCCACTAGCATTAGTACGGAGTTTCCAGCGCTTGAATATATTTAACAACAGCGGTTTGATAACTTTAAGAAGGTCATGCTACTACAAAAAGTCATTACTTACATTTCACTGTAAAGTTCTGTGGTTCGGAGTGACACACGTGAAGAAAAGCAGTACTCAGCGCGATGCGGTTTACCCTCGCGATGGAGGACTTTGTACAACCACCACCTGGAGGGTGAAATTTAAAAAATGAATTTTACGGACCCACTTGCACTAAAATTGCCCCTTCAAATGGAAGGGAAGGGAAGAATTTGGATTGGGCTCATTTCTATGGTTGAGAAAATAAGGTGTTATTTCCAACACTGCTCAATGTGGTTGAACCAGTAGTTTCCATTTGTTACC
Organism: Oryzias melastigma; assembly: GCF_002922805.2. Classification (NCBI taxonomy): domain Eukaryota; kingdom Metazoa; phylum Chordata; class Actinopteri; order Beloniformes; family Adrianichthyidae; genus Oryzias; species Oryzias melastigma. The sequence goes on along the minus strand of NC_050532.1, from coordinate 2,019,845 downwards.
ATAGCTCCTTTAGAAAAACCGTCAGATAGATATAATACTAACAATTGGGCTTAAAAAGGGTTAACTAGCTTTATTGGGATGGAATAATAGGTGCAATATTAAGGTCTTAAAGTCCCCTTCAATTCCATCCATAATCCTAATTTCAAAGATTGTTCGATATGGAATAAGAAAGGGATTTAGCCTTTTAGCATTACCCTGGCAAAGCAAATGAATGAAAGATTAAGATTAAAACTAAAAACATACTTCTTTTTACTAAGAAATGTGAAAGTTTTAGGAAGTTAGCATTTGAGGAAACCTAAAACTGAGTTTTTTTCTTCTTTATTTGACTTCAGGTTTGACCTATAAGAGACTGAACCGCCTGCAAGACGCCCTGGACTGCTTCCTGAAGCTTAATGCCATTCTGAGGAACAGCGCCCAAGTCATGCATCAAATAGCTGACCTGTATCTTTGTCAAAAATATGTTTGATAAGCTTTAAAAATATATATACTTTTTTAATATTCTAAAACAGCTGGTGTGTGCTTCAAGATCTCTTTTCAGGTCATTGAAATTGCATTTGTATTATGTGTCACATTTGTTTCTATTAGTCCTTGATGCTTTGATGTCAGCTATGACCAGATGGATGATCCTCACCAGGCGATTGAGTGGCTGATGCAGGTCATCAGTGTGACTCCCACTGATCCACATGTTCTTGCAAAACTGGGAAAGCTGCACAACAATGAGGGAGAGAAGTCCCAGGCTCTACACTATTACAGTGAGGTATGACAAGAAGAACATTGTTTTTTTTTTTTACAAACCTATTATTGATCGCAAGTGAATGGAGAGGAAACAGTCTCACAGGATTTGAGTGTAATTCCTTATTTGTAACTCAATCAATACATTTGCAATTGTTTGTTCACATGTACACTCAAAAATCAAAACTTAAAAAATACAACAAAATCTAAAATACAAATTACCCTGATTTCAAAACAGCTCCTACGCATACAATACTTTAAATAGGATGCACCAATCGCCTGACACACACAAACAAAACCACATTTACTAAATTTGTGGTTAGATGATGCGTTTAAATGCTGCTAGAATGTTGGGTCATGAATGAATGAAGCTTTTAATTATAGGTAGTTATTAGCTCAGTCATTTTATTTGTCAGAATAATAATTCTTGCTCTGATATATTCTTCTTAATATCTTCTTTCTAATCATATTTTTTATTAAAGATATTTTTTTCTTTATTTCAAGTTGTAAACTGACCAATCAGATGCCTCAGTAAAAACCATAGACTGTAAAAATAATGGACTAAGCGAGCAACGAGGTCCCCCATTGGAAATGCATTACTTCCGCTCCTCGCGAAAGTAGGCCGCCGCTTTCACCGTCACTTCCTGAAACGGATATCGCCATTTGCAACCCATCTTCAGCGATTGGTCTGAGTCATAGCTGAGTCATGGAATCTACAGGAAGTTCTGTCGCCAATCAGGAGTGAGTTTATTGCCATCTTAGGAAGCTACAGTGACGTCTTTGGCCTGATTTCACGAGGGCTGGAGGTAAGGCCTTTTCTATGTATGACGTCAACACCTTGATTAATATATGTCTATGAGAAAGATCTCGCGCTATCTGCTATTGTCGTGCTTGGGGATCAGAGCTCGAGGAAAAGCTCAGTGCTGGAGGCACTGTCAGGAAGGTGTGATTAGTTCTGGAAGACTTCAAACACAATAGTGTTTAGTGTCTTAAAGATACAAAATTTAGAGCTTCTTTTTTTATTACCAGGACATATCTATTCAAGAAAGTGGAAAAAATGTCTAGTTTTTAGATGCATCATCTACACAAATCTTGGAGACGTTAATGTGCGTAAATGTGGTTTGTGCGTGTATCAGGCGATTGGTGTGTGTTATTTAAAGACTTTATGCATAAGAGGTGTTTTGAATTCATAATTTCAAGTTTTAAGCTGGTGTAAATTCAAGTTGTGCATGCAGAAGTTGTATTTTGTATATATATTTTTTTAATTTTGAACATTTTTGATATTTAAGTGTAAATGTGAATACACAACATAGAGTACACACAGTTAAGCACAAAAGATAATGTATGCATTACAAACATGAATCCAAAGTTCATACAAACAGGCACAAAGTTACAAATCAAGAATTACGCGCACACACAGATCCATGGAGACTATTTTCTCTCCACACTAATCTTTGTGTTCCTGGTTAGTGAGACGTTTCTGGCATGCTGTTCAGTCTTTCAGGTACTTTCCCTCAAACATCAACGTGATCACATGGTTGGGTGCTTACTACATCGAAGCAAAGTTCTGTGAGAACGCCATTCAGTATTTTGAAAGAGCAACTCTTATACAGTAAGTGTTTTTTGTGCCTTACATTGATATGTGATCCCTCCCATGACAAAGGTGGATAGGATTTTAAGTCTGCCACAGGCAGATAAAAAATAATTGAAATTGTGAGGTCCAGATGACCCCACTTAATGTAAACATGCCTAAGATAACACAAGGGTTACCATGTTTTTATGGCATTTTGTCATGATGGAGGACATATATTAAGAAAACTAAACTTAAAATTGCATTTATGAGTATTTCTTTATTCAAATCACTGTGAATCAGGAGCAGACAGCGATTTGA